>NW_022195131.1:132603-371138 GCF_008641045.1 Pistacia vera
GGAGACCTCGGAATCAACCAACTGTGAGATCTAATCTATGTTATTTTAGTGTTCAATTTTCGTGTTTGAGTATTGAATGTTATTCTGTGCATATTTTCATGATTGATGCATTTAATTACTAGGAGGCCTACTAGTGTATTATTTGTTGAAATCTACCGCTAAGTTTGATATCAAATCCGTAATTGTTTGATCCCTCCAACTTGTGAAGCAATTAGGGTTAGTAATTTGCTGCGTCAGGAATTAATAACCTTATGAAGAACATTCAACTAAATTAAATACAACCGCTTGTGTTTGTGTTGTTTAGCTTCATCGATCTCTCTAATTCTTAAGGCTGCCACTAGATTAAATCTTGAGCGCTTGTCTAGGGTTGTTTAGTGGTAAGATTAATTAAGAGCGCTTGTTTCCTAATTAATTAAAATTAAGGAGAGATAGGAAAATAGTTCCAACGGTGAATATTCAATGTATGAATTGATTATTTTTGCATCAATGATCAGTTGTGAGATTCCGATGGTGGATGTTGACGGAGACCAAGTTTCGTTATATTAATTGATTTCGAATTGAACTGTTTTTGTTTTTGGTCTTTGCTAAGAACGTTTTCTGTTTTACACAAAACCCCCCAGCTTTGTTCACATAACATCAAACTCGGCTAGACACTCTTCGTGGGATCGACCCTTGCTTACCCTATTTACAGTTCAGTAGTTAGGTTCGGAAGGTTTTAATTCTGGGTGCCTACGACAGCACGCCATAAGGTTATCGTGCAATCAAATCTTTCATCACCTGTTATCTTATCAAGACTGAGGTACAGAAATAGTGTCAACCTCAGATATCCTCGACATGTTTGTATTTAGTTATTGGACCAATGACATGAATATTAAATTGGATTGAGCATCAACTCAATCTCACTGTGGCCACAGATTTAGTGTCATTGCCTTTTACTGAATTACCCAGTGAGATAACTTCTTCCATACCCAAAAATGATGAATCATTTGTAGATCCACCATAGTCTCGATACACTTCTCAATGTAGCCAATTACTACCGTATTGATAGCTCTGAATAGAACTATGTTGGGCTAGTGGTGTTGGTGCACAAGGTGCTCTAGTAATCTCAAGTCAAGGGATCACATGCACTACCATCCATTAGAGGATTTATTCCATAGACACTGGGGTTAGCATCCATATAGAATCTCGTGGTGGGTCTATCCAGTGAACTTGACTCTAGCAAGCACCCATGCATTACACTAGGTTGTCGACAAACAACCTTTACAAGTGAGATCAGTCACTGCCTTTTGATAGGGTCATTCAACACTATGATAGCCTTACCGTATTATCTGTGTCCGTGGTCAGAATAATATTGGGCTATGGACGTTTCTAGAATGGCCACCATATGATCAGGTTCTCACTATCAAGATTTGAAAAACTTGGTACCTTCATACACGATATAGAAGAATATGCCTTTTATTGATAAATAAACATTAATTATAGAGTCAATTTTACAATAATTGATTGGCTCTAGGGCACCTACTCAATCAATCTCCCACTTGCACTATAGCCAATCATTCATGTATTTAATACCGAATAACCTTAAGTGTTTTGCATGCTTCTGTTGCGACAGAGGCTTCGTCAATGGATCGACGAGATTGTCATCAGTATGCACTTTACTGATCTATACATCTTTCTACTTAACTATTTCTCTAATGAGATGAAAACGTCTGAGTATGTGTCTGGACTTCTGGTGAGACCGTGGTTGCTTTGCTTGAGCTCTTCCTCTATTGTTGTCGCAATAGACATCTATTGGATTAACAATCGTAGAAACCACACCAAGTTCGGTGACAAACTTCTTAATCCAGACTGCCTCCTTGACCGCATCGGATAATGCAATATACTTAACCTCCATTGTAGAGTCCACTACAGTGCTTTGCTTGGAGCTCTTCTAGCTTACTGCACCCCCATTAAGACAAAATACAAACCCTGGTTGTGATCGATAATCATCTTTATCTGTTTGGAAACTAGAAACAATGTATCCTCTTACAGTGAGCTCATCTTCCCCTCTATAAACCAAGAACATGTCCTTAGTCCTCTTCAAGTACTTTAGGATGTTCTTGACAGCTATCTAGTGACGCTCACCTAGATCCGATTGATATGTACTACAAGTGCTTAACGCACTTGAGACACCATTCCGAGTACATAACATGGCATACATGATCTTGGTAGACTAGTATGTCCCCATGTTGAGTCACAAGATAACCGTATCTCTCTGGCTCATGGCATACTCTCTTAGACTTACATAGGTCCTATGCTACTAAAGGTAGTTCGCTTTGATCCACGGATTGTGGAGTGGCCTCCTCACAATTTTCAACCACTTCTTGTGGCATATCTTTCCATCCTACATCTAATGTACCTTGTGGTTCTAGAACTTCATTGAGTTTTACTTTTCTCCCACTAGTACTTCTTAAGAAAAATTCATTTTCTAAGAAGACACCAATATGAGTGACATAGTACCCTTTGGTTTCCCTAGGATACCCCAGAAAAATGCATCTCTCGGATTTTGGGCCCAGCTTGTTTGAAGTCAATTTCTTGACATAGTTTCACAACAAGTTGGGCTTTCACCTACTCCATAGTTCATATGGAGTCTCATCTATAGACTTTGATGGCACATGGTTCAATACGTGAGTCGTAGTCTCCAGGGCATAACCCCAGAATGATGCAGGCAAATCACTAAAACTTATCATGGACCTAACCATGTCAAGTAAGTCCTATTTCTCCTCTCAGACACTCAATTGTGCTAAGGCATATAAGGAGGGGTGAGTTGTGATACTATCACATTCCTTCAGGTATTCAGAAAACCCTGAGCTCAAATATTCACCTCATTGATTTGACCGAAGAGCCTTAATACTTTTGCCTAACATATTATGTACTTCATTCCCGAATTATTTAAACTTATCAAAGGCTTCAGATTTATGTCTCATGAGGCAGACATAACCATATCTATTGAAATCATCAGTAAAGTGATGAAGTAGGAATATCCACCTCTGGCTTCAATTGCTAGTGGACCACATACATGACTATGGATGATGCCTAACAGTTTAGTAGCCTTTTCACTTTGTCCTGTGAAAGGTGACTTGGTCATCTTGCCTAACAGGCATGACTTGCATACCTCAAATGACTGGAAGTCAAAGGGGTCCAAAACTCCATCCCTTTGAAGTTTTGCAATGCGGGTCTGATTAACATGACCATATCTACAATGCTAGAGGTATGTATGGTTTTGTTCACTATGTTTAGCTTTCATAGTTTCAATGTTGAGAATATCCTTATTGTTTAAATCAGGAACATATAATCTGTTATATAACCTTGCAATTCCAAATAGAATACCATTCAAACTAAAGGACAACAATCCCTTAGAAATCTCAAAACGATATCGTTTATTATCAAAGCGGATATTGAAATAATTTTCTAGAAATCGTAGGTACAAAATAATAGTCTTTGAGTTCTAATAATAAGCCCGTAGGCAAAGACAAACAATAAGTCCCTATAGCTAATACAGCCACATGTGCTCCATTTCCAACTCGTAGGTCCACTTCTCCCTTGGCAAGCAATCTACTCTACCTTAGTCCCTGCACATCAGTACAAATGTGAGTACCACACCTTGTGTCAATGACCCAAGATATTGAAGGAGAGAAGTTAATCTCAATCATAAACATACCTAAAGTCGAAGCATCTGACTTCTTCTTGTTTGCGAGGAAAGCCTTGTAGTGCTTCCTCCAGTGGCTAGGCTTGCCACAATATAAGTAGACTACCTTCCCACCTTTCCCAATGCCACCCTCAGGCTTAAGAGCATCATGTCCTTTGGGCTTGGGCTTGGGCTTGGGATTAGGATTGGCCTTGGCCATTCCCTTGCCCTTACCCTTTCCTTTACTGCTTTTTCAAGTCCTGCTCTACAGTCCTTAGCATGTTCAAAAGCTCCGACAGGGTTTTCACCATTGTGTTCATATTGAAGTTCATAATGAATGATGCATAAGAGTTAGGCAAGGATTGCTGAATCAAATCCACTTGTAATTCTGCATCCAACTCAAACCCCAAAGTCTCTAGCCTTTCCATGTGCTCGATCATTTTGAGCACATGAGGGCCAACTTGGGCTCCCTCGATCAGGCAACATCCAAAAAATGCTTTTGACACCTTATACCTCTCATGTCGAGCATTCCCTTCGTAAAGCTCCATGAGATGTAGAATAATGGTAGCGGCGTCTATATTCTCATGCTGCTTTTGCAGCACTGGTGTAATCGATGCTAACATCAAGCATTGAACACCATCAGCATCATCAAGGAACTTTTGATAAGTATCCTTTACTTCCTAAGTGGCATCAAGATCAAACTCAACCATATGTGGCTTATCAAGGATATACAATTTCTTTTTGGACTTGAGTATAATCCAAAGATTACGATACCAGTATGAGAAATTGGATCCATCCAACTTATTTTCTTTCTCGATTATCGGTCGCAAGTTCATTATGCTCATTTTTAAGCGAATCTACAATTCATAAAAGTAAAGTCAATATAATGTTTATTATTCCTTAACATGGTCTTTTATTAAAAAAGCTCCCACTATTTTCCTCAAGCTAATAGCCCTCACTATTAACTCGGGAAAGGCCGTTGGCTTTCCTAGTGGACTGAGATCCCATCTGGCCCATTTTCAACCTTCGCTTTGGCGAACAAGCAAAAATAGGTTGATTAGGTAGGCCAACAAACTTAATCCACACCAGTTGATACCTCCCACTACCAACCTCAAATGTGAAGCAATCCAACAAGCCAATCACACAACACAACAGTCTTGCCGTTGTCCTCAAGTGTGATTCCCAATATAAGTAGAGTGGACACTACATGTCGCCACATACACATAATGAGTGTGCTTCTCTACTATGCCTATGATGTGTTTATCAACCTTCGCTTTGGAAAACAAGCAAAACCGTCATTTTAAGTCGACCCATCACCATTAAGGAAAAACTCCAATGAATTTTAACCTCCCACTGGTAGAAGTGTACCCTTCGCTTTGGCGAACAAGGTTCCAATGAACAGTGGTTTGATCAAAACCATGGTGATGGAAGGCATACATGACTTAATATACTTAAGTTGAGGGTTTTTATTTAATGTTTCACCAGATTATTATCTTTGTTAGAATGTCATTGTTTGGCATGTTATTGAACATTCAACCTTAGCATGCATTCTAAACAAAATAAAACGTGCCAATACATGGCCCACTAAAACTGATTTCCTCGAGCCTAGAGGAATCGGTGAGTCAACCTAGGGGTTTAAAAGTAAATCTTGGGTCTTCAAGTTATTCCTCTTCATAGCTCCTTCGTTTCTTCTTCACGATCATTACAAAGTATTTTATAATAAAAATCCTATTCTAATTTACATCGATAAAATAGAAACCTCACGCTACATACGAGGGGAGTAAGATGAGAAGAAGAAATACATGGAGATATAAGAGAGAGAGGCAGGATACGCAGGTCCTATTTCTTTATAAAATTACAAGCAAACCCAAAATTACAAAAAACATACCAAAGGTCTAAGGCTCATGTACCGAGCACCATGCAATTTCAAACAAGAACATTGCATACATCCAAAATTAACATTTTGAATTTGGGTGGGTGGAATTATTAAATTACCCTTTTTTACATGCGTAGAATTATTATTGGCTTTATAGGTTCAAAAACTACAATTTAGCCCCTATGTGAAAAACAAAAAAGCAAAACGAAACAGTAGCTTTCTTGCTGCGGCGAAGTTCATACACATATGGTTGCTACGACAAAGTTTTATTTCGCCATGGAAAACGCCATAAAATTCCAGAAAACACAAAACGTTCCAGAGAGTTTCATGTCGCGGCAAAGTTTTATTTCACTATGGTCAGATTCACTTTTTGCATCTCGTCGCGGCTAACGCTGCAAAACAGTGAATCACACAGTAACCCCTTTTGCAGTTTTTCACATAACGATATGGATCCTAATAGAATCGAATGCATAAGCATTCGACAAGGACATCAACCAACCAAAAACAACTCATCAACACATCATTAGTAAATTGATCAATTAAACAAAATTTTTACAGATTTAAAAACAATCAATTTATGCATCAACATGTTATCAGTCAAATATATATGTTATCAATCAATGATTAGACATTATAATCTAGTACACGAGGCTCTGGTACCACTGTAAGTAATTGATCTCCAAAAGCAGCGGAAAAACAAAAATTCAATCGGTAAATCAATTACCTTTTTGCCAAGACCCGAGTACAAATTATAACGTTTTCATGCACAAACTGAAACATAAAATAAAAATGTATTAAAAATAAATCCATACAAGGATTTAGTTCATACTGACATTTGGATGCTCCTCCGAATATCTATGATTTTGGACATGAGCACTGTTCGCCCGTTACTATACACCACCTAGTATTCACTGTCTACTGTTCAAGTGATTCTTCGCTAATTGATCCAATGTAAGATCGCACTCACGGAAGTCCACACGAAGATAATCCGAAGAACCGACAATTGTTTTGCTAGAACAATTGTCGGCATCAAGAATCAAGAACAATCAAAATTGTAAAATTTTCTTCTTCACTTGAAGAAGAAAACATGACAGAGAGAGAACCTTTTGAGTGGCTAGGGTTTTAATTGAATGAATAATTCTATTTGTTTTAATTTTAAGTTGCACTTATATAGTTCAACAATTAAAACTCTATTCCACTTAGGAATAGCCATAGGCTCCAACCCTAGTTCACCCTTGCAACCAAACACACTGTCTATGGTATTTTAATTAATTAATTAATTATTATAATTAAAATCAATTAATATATAATAATATATTAACATTTAAGTATTAATAATAATTCATTTAAATATATACATAGATATATTTAAATATAATCTCACTAATTTAATTTTAATATTAAAATTAAATACAGGCAACAACCTCAACAAATTTAATTGCATTGTGAGATTACCAAAATACCCTTTTATCCTAAAAGATGAAAATAGCCTTCTCACAAATTGATTCTTAAATTATCTTCTAAGTGTGTGACCCGTAGGCTCCTCATCATATCGGTAGTATGTAGTATTGCGATTAACACCAATTAATCATCTCACTACACATAGACCAAGATTGGCCCCTAGCAAGGCATCATGGGCCCCCAATAGATTCAGATTTAGCGAAATCGCAGCTTGTCAACAGTAAGGTTACCGTGCAATCAAATCCTTTCATCAACTGTTATCTCATCGAGACTGAGGTACATAAATAGTGTCAACCTCATATATCCTTGACATGTTTGTATACAGTTACTGGACCAATGACAAGAATATTCAATTGGATTGAGCATCAACTCAATCCCACTATGGCCATAGATTTAGTGCCATTGCCATTTACTGAATTACCAAGTGAGATAACTTCTCCCGTACCCAGGAGTGATGAATCCTTTATCGATCCACCATAGTCTCGATTCACTTCTCAATGTAGCCAATCACTACCGTATTGATAGCTCTAAATAGAACTACGTTGGGCTAGTGTCAAACTACATCAATTGGTGCACAAGGCGCTCCAATGATCTCAAGTCTAAGGATCACATGCACCACCATCCATTAGAGGATTTATTCGATAGACACTGGGGCTATCATCCATATGGAATCCTTTGGTGGGCCTGTCCAGTGAACTTGCCTCTAGCAAGCACCCATGCATTGCACTAACAATCTTGAGAAGTGAGATTAGTCACTACCTTTCGACAGGTTCATTCAACATTATTATAGCTTTATCGTATTATCTGTGTCCTTGGTCAGAGTAATACTGGGGATATAGACATTTCTAGAACGGCCACCATATGTGATCATAGGGTTCTCACTATCAAGATTTGAAACACTTGATACCCTCGTCATGGTTCTACCATCCTAAGGACATATATCATTACATACATGATATAGAAGAATATGCCTTTTATTGATAAATAAACATTTATTACAAAGTCAATTTTAGAATAATTGATTGGCTCTAGGGCACTCTAACACCATCAACATGTGAACTTCTAAAGAAAGCTACCGAGTAGGCAGAGAAGATGTTCCACCTATCCCCCCCGCTCACCATTGACATGGGTAGTGGGGGAACAACTAACTGCTCCAACAACAACAACTCAATTCTACTATGGCCACAGCTTTAGTGTCATTGCCATTCACTAAATTGCGCCATGAGATAACTTTTCCTGTACCCGGGAGTGATGAATCCTTTGTTGATCCACCATAGTCTTGATACACTTCTCAATGTAGATAATCACAACTATATTGGTAGCTCTGAATAGAACTACATTAGGCTGGTGTCAAACTACACCAATTAGTGCATAAGGTGCTCCGGTGATCTCAAGTCTAAGGATCACATGCACCACCATTCGTTAAAGGATTTATTCCATAGACACTAAGGTTACCATCTATATGGAATCCTCTAGTGGGTCTGTCCAATGAACTTGCCTATAGCAAGCACCCATGTGTCGCACTAGGTTGTCGGCAAACAACCTTGACAAGTGAGATCAGTCACTGTCTTTCGCCAAGGTCGTTCAACACTATGATAGCCTTACCGTATTAGCTGTGTCCTTGGTCAGAAAAATACTAGGGCTACAGACATTTCTAGAATGACCACCATATATGATCATGGGGTTCTCACTATCAAGATTTGAAGCACTTGATATCCTCATCACGGTTCTGCCATCCTAAGGACATATATCAATACACATAATTATGATTTACATGATATAGAAGAAAATTGGCTTTTATTGATTAATAAACATTGTTACAAAGAGTCAATTTTACCCTAATTGATTGGCTCTAGGGCACTAACTCTAACACCATCAACATGTGAACTTCCAAAGAGAGCTATCGAGTAGGCAGAGAAGATGTTCCACCTATCCCCCAGCTGACCATTGACATGGTCAGTGGGGGAACAACTAACTGCTCCAATGACAGAAATGGAATGGCTGGCCTTGCTCTCTTTGGAGATGATCACTAAAGTCCTGCCTCTTCAAGACTAGGCAAGTCGCCTGCGAGCCCTCCCAAGGCTCGTATCTCACCCTCTTTGGCGATAACGATTGACGTCTTGCCTCTTCGGGACCAACCAAGTCCACCTACGAGCCCTCTTGAGGCTCATACCGCGCTCTCTTGGCCCCATTACGAATGGCCACACCCTCTTCCCTCTTAGTCGAAGGAGCAACCTTCTTCGTCCCTCGTCAGGATGAGCCCTCACCAAACTAGACAGGCCTTGAGATGACCTCATCGAAGATAGCTCAAAAAAAGTACCTAGTCTCGGAGGCAAGAGACCAAATAGTCTCTTTCTCTCCAGATAATGATTGGGTTCAAGGATAAATGTCTCTAAGAAAATGAACCATCATCAGAATTCCTATGAGAATTTATTATGAAAAAAAAGGGAAAAGATAGTAAAAGTTTACTCATCTTCTTTTTCTTGAAAATAGTATGAAAACGGGCGTTGGCAAGACAAAACCCAAACTCAATCAAATTGTCAAGGGTTATCAACCGTTCGACATTTTGAGCTGACTTTAAAAGCTTGGAAAAGCACAAGACCCACCAGTGAAGTTCCTCGGACAAGTAGGGCTCCTTGCAATCAACTGCATAAGAGAAAGAAAAAACATAATGACTCTTTCAGAAAAGTCTCTCTCAACATAATAATTGTATAAAGTTAGCCAACACCTATAAGCATCCATGAAATCACCATTTCCTTCACAAGCATACAAGAAGTAGTATTAATCCCACCTGCAAAACTTGCTAGGGATCTTGGCTAATCCCTACAAAACGGAACATTTGGCTTTAGAAAAATAATAAAGCCCCCATAACTTATCTTCAAGGGATAAGCATTCACAAGCTCATCAATGGTGAGCTCACCAATGCCACTCCTTTGGTAAGCACTATACATGCCAATCGTACACAAATAGGAGTTCATGGATAACCGGAGAGGGGCTGCCCCAAAACGCTCCTTCATCGTTGAGATAAACCGATGTGGAGGTACTAACACTGCGCACTTGAGAAGGGTCTCCGAGATCACGACCCAGCCAACATGACGACTCTCCAAAGTGTTAGATGTTAGTAAATCGATGAGCAAAGATAGCGAAAAAACAAAAATTATTGCCCATCGATTAGTCTGATTTTGCCAAGATCAAGGTCTGATATTTATATTTTACATGCTTAAATTGGAATAACAAAGATAATATCAATCCATTCAAGGATCAGAGATCTTACGCATGTTTGAAGGCTCCTTCAAGTGTCTCTGAATTTACTTTGCTACCGATTCTATGTAGAATGGTACGAACGGTGATCCACACGAAGAAAATATGAAGAACTAACCCTTGTTTTACTAGAACAAAGGGGTGGCTTCAAGAATCAAAGGATGTCAAAAGAATCAAGAAGAGAAAGAATTTCTCTTCAATCTTATGCCTTGGAAGTGAGGAAGAGAGTGGGTAAGGGTGGCTGCCTTTCATCCTTTTCAATTGAATAATGATTGATTGAATAATTCTTCTAACTCAAGTTGCATTAGATAGTGCATGAGTTAAAAACCCTATTCCTATATGGAATAGACATGAGCTCCAACCCTAATCCACGCTTGTTATGGTATTTTATATTTAATTAATTATTATTATAATTAAAATAAATTAATATACATATATATATATGAAATATATTAACATTTAATTAATAATAATAATTCATTTAAATATATGCATACATATATTTAAATATAATCTCACTAATTTAATTTTAATATTAAATTAAACATAGGCAATAACCTCGGCAAATTTAATTGGATTGTGAGATTACCAAAGTACCCTTTCGTCCTAAAAGACAACAATACCCCTTGCATAAACTGATTCTTAAATTACCTTCTAAGTGTGTCACCCATAGGCTCCTCGTCATGTCAGTAGTGAGTAGTATCACGATTAATACCAAGTAATCATCTCATTATACACAGACCAAGATTGGCCCCTAGCATGGCATCATGGCCACCCAATAGATTCGAATTCAGCGAAATAGCTACCTATCAATAATATGGTTATCGTGTAATTAAATCCTTTCATCATCTGTTATCTCATTGAGACTGAGTTACAAATATAGTGTCAACCTTAGTTACTCTTGATGTGTTTGTATTCAGTTACTAGACCAATGACTGGGACAATAAATTGGATTCAGCAACAACTCAATCCTACTGTGGCCACAACTTTAGTGTCATTACCATACACTAAATCGTACCGTGAGATAACTTCTCCTGTACTCGAGAGTGATGAATCCTCTATTGATCTGCTATAGTCTTGATACATTTCTCAATGCAGTCAATCACTACCGTATTGATAGCTCTAAATAGAACTATATCGGGCTAGTGTCAAACTACTATTGAGTGTTGGAAATACATATTTATTTAGTGATTTGAGCGTGAAACTATAAGGAATTTAAGGTTTAATGTATGATTTATGATGTGACTTCTTGCATGTTTTGTTATCTTCCAGAATCACGGGTGTTGTGTGTGTTTTCAGGTATTCAAATGCAAAAAGATGGATTATTCTTGCTTGTGTTGACGTTCGGACATCCTAGACCCATAGAGTGCAGATAAATCAAGGCGAGAAGAATGTGAAATTCAGCATCTAAGCCATAGCACACTTTTCTAAGCCGCGGCATAAAGTTGACAAAATCCAAATTGCATCACGCGTAATTCAATTGAGCCGCAGCGTAAATGCGTTGGGGCACAATGTTAGAGTAGGAGCCCTAGAGCCAATCAATTATTGTAAGATTGACTCTGTAATAAATGTTTATTTATCAATAAAAGGTATATTCTTCTATGTCATGTAAATCATAGTTATATGTAATGATATATGTCCTTAGGATGGTAGAACTGTGGCGAGGGTATCAAGTGTTTCAAATCTTCATAGTGAGAACCCTATGATCACATATGGTGGCCATTCTTGAAACGTTCGTAGCCTCAGTATGATTCTGACCAAGGACATAGATATTACGGTAAGGCTATCATAGCGTTGAATGACCCTATTGAAAGGCAGTGACTGATCTCACTTTTCAAGGTTGTTTGCCGACAACCTGCTGCAATGGATGGGTACTTGCTAGAGGCAAGTTCACTAAACAAACCCACCAGAGGATTCCATATGGATGGTAACCCTAGTGTCTATGGAATAAATCCTCTAACGGATGGTGGTGCATGTGATCCTTAGACTTGAGATCACCGAGGCGCCTTGTGCACCAATTGGTGTAGTTTGACTCTAGCCCAACGTAGTTCTATTCAGAGCTATCATTACAATAGTGATTGGCTACATTGAGAAGTGTATTGAGACTATGGTGGATCGACAAAGGATTCATTACTCCTAGGCACGGGAGAAGTTATCTCACTGGGTTATTCAGTAAATGGCAATGACACTAAATCTGTGGCCACGGCGGGATTGAGTTGATGCTCAATCCAATTTATTATTCCGATCATTGGTCCATTAACTGAATACAAACATGTCAAGGACATCTGAGGTTGACACTATTTCTATACCTCAGTCTCGATGAGATAATAGATGATGAAAGGATTGGATTGCACGATAACCATACCGTTGACAGGCTGCGGTTTCGTTGAATCCAAATCTATTGGGTGGCCTTGATGCCTTGCTAGGGGCCAATCTTGGTTTGTGTGTAGTGAGATGATTAATTGGTGTTAATCGCGATACTACACACTGCCGATATGATGAAGAGCCTACGGGTCACATACTTAGCAGATAATTTAAGAATCAATTTGTGATAAATGGTATTTTCATCTTTCAGGACAAAAGGGTATTTTGATAATCTCACAGTGCAATTAAATTTGCTGAGGTTGTTACCTGTATTTAATTTTAATATTAAAATTAAATTAGTGAGATTACATTTAAACATACCTATGTATATATTTAAATGAATTATTATTATTAATTAAATGTTAATATATTATTACGTATTAATTGATTTTAATTATAATAATAATTAATAATTAAAATACCATAAAAGGGGTGTTTGGTTGCAAGGGTGAACTAGGGTCGAAGCCCATGGCTATTCCTAAGTGGAATAGGGTTTTATTTGTTGCACTATATAAGTGCAACTTAAAATTAAAATAAAAGTGAATTGATTCATCCAATAAAATTAAAACCCTAGCCACCTTTTTACTTTCTCTCACGTTTCACTCTTGACTGAAAAGAAAAAAATTTCTTTTCCTTCTTTCTTGATTCTTGAAGCCCTCTGTTTGTTCTAGCAAAATAATCAAGGGTTCTGCGGATTGTCTTCGTGTGGATTTCCGTGAGTGCGATCCTACTTTGGATCGATTAGCAAAGAATCACGTGAACAGTGTCTGATGAACAGTGTCCGGTGAACAATACTGTGAATAGTGTTCATGCGTGTAATCAGAAATATTCGGAGGAGCCTCCAATGTGTGTAAGCATTTTGAATCCTTGTATGGATTTATCATATTGTTGTAATATAAAACTTGTAAACATTATAATCTATACCCAGATTTGGGATCAAAGCATATAATCGGTTTTTATTTGTTTTGAAATTGTGTTTTTCCGCTGCGTAAACTTGATCACATGCAAATAGTGGTATCAGAGCCTTGGGTACTAGATTATTTGTTTTAATCATTATGTTTGATGACATGATTTGTTTGATAACATGTTTTTTGCATAATATGTTTTCATGAATCTGGTGGATTTTGTATATTGATTGCTTTAATTGATAGATTGACTAATGATGTGTTGATGAGTCACTTATTGGTTGGTTGATGTCCTGGTCGAATGCTTGTTCATTCGATTTGATTTGGATCCATATCTTTATGTGAAAACTGCAAAAAGGGTTACTGTGTAATTCATTGTTTTGTAGCGTTAGCCGCAGCGAAATAACACTTCGCTGTGGTGAGATACAAAAAGTGAATCTGGGCGTAGTGAAATAAACCTTCGCCGTGACGAACTACTAGAAAAGTAGATCTAGCCACAGGGAAATAAAACTTTGCTACGGCATAAATCTCTCTTGAACGTTTTGTGTTTTCTAGAAGTTTATGGCATTTGCTACGGCGAAATAAAACTTCAATGCAACAACCATGTGTGTATGAACTTCGCCACAGTAAGAAAGCTACTGTTCCATTTTCCTTTTTTGGTTTTCACACAGGGGGCCAAATTGTAGTTTTTGAACCTATAAAGCCAATAATAATTCTGCACATATAAGAAGGTTAATTTAATAATTCCTCCCACCCAAATTCAAAATGTTAATTTGGATGTATGCAATGTTCTTGTTTGAAATTGCATGGTGCCCGGTACATGAGCCTTAGACCTTTGGTATGTTTTTGTAATTTTGGGTTTGCTTGTAAAAATAGGACATGTGTGTCCTCTCTCTCTCTCTCTTATATCTTCATGTATTTCTTCTTCTCATCTCACTCCCCTTGTATGTAATATGAGGTTTCTATTTTATCGATGTAAATTAGAATAGGATTTTTTATTATAAAATACTTTGTAATGATTGTGAAAAAGAAACGAAGGAGCTATGAAGAGGAATAACTTGAAGACCCAAGATTTACTTTTAAACACCTAGGTTGACCCACAATATTAATTTTTGTATTACACGTTCACATCAAATATGAAATTATAAAAATAAATCGATTCAGCCATGGTTACAAAAAGGGTAAAAGGGAAAAACTGAATTGGGCTAAAAAAGGAAAAAAGGAATTTCCTTATGAACTCTCCTTTGATTCTCCTAATTTTCTTTGGTGATACAACAAAAAAGGGAAAATTTGAATTGGGTGCAAAAGGGAAAAATTGAATTGGGTGAAGTGAGCTGCCTTTGATCTCTTCTATTTTTTGTAAAACTGAATTGGAAAAACCAAATCCTGAAAGAAGAAAAATAAAACACAAGAAGGAGAAGAAGTAGGGAGAAGGGACAAACATACTCTAAAACGCAATTGTTTCCCTCACACTTTGGCTGTGAGTTTGTATTTTTAGATAGATAATATATATATAGTGAAAAAGAAAAAAAATGAGTTGGTTTGCTTAAGTGGTTAAAGGGAAGAGTGCATAGGTTTGAATCTTCCAGTACCCTTTTTTAAAAATTGGCTTTTTCTTTCGTCTTTTTTTTTTTTTTTAAATTTATTTCATTAATGTTTCGCAGCTCCACCAATGATCTTTACACACAATTTACTCTTAATTTGAAAAAAGAAAAGAGAAAAAAAGAACCCATTTTAGTATATTAGAATATATCCTAATCCAATAAAAATACAATGATAATCCATGATTTAGGCTTCTTATATAGACTTACAAGTTAATCATATGTAGTAATACTTAATTCTAATACTACTCCATCTTCTAATAATAACTCTAGACCAATAAAATTTGACTAAATTAATTAATATCAGGAAAAGACCCTACAACCAATATTTGATTAATGAATAACATAATTTTAGACCATACAGGCGGTTGTCTCATCCTCTTTGAAATTCTTTTATTGTTTTTGGTTGTCATGTAATAAAGTATATACAGTATATGATCATATGAAATTAGAAGATTGAGATAAATTATACAATTCAAGATATCCTTGAGGTGAGTGTTTGATATGTGGTTTAGTTAATACTCTACTTAATTAAATTTGTCATTTCTAATTTATTGCAGCAAAGACTCGATTGAGTGATTGATTTAAACTTCTAATTTTACAGGGTGAATGAGAATATATATGCATGTAAATGATGAATATGTATTAGCTTGAAATTACAACAAAAAATCAATTACAATATTTACAGTTATGACAAATAATAATATATATTTTATATATTAAACCATAGACATTTTCTAGTTTTTTTATAAGCATAAGTAATTGATTAATTAAACATATATAAAAACCTAAAAATGCTCAATTGAAAAGTTTGGGTCATTAAATCTATAAAAATTATGGAGGGTCGAATAATATAAATTGTGTTGGATATGATGAATAATAATATATATTTTATATATTAAAGATAAACATCTTTATTTTTGTTAAAAATCAGTCTTTTAAAAAAAAGAAAAAAATTAAGTTTTTTAAACAAAAGAAAAAAATATATAAAATACAAATTAATAAATAACCAATTTTAATAATTAAGAAAAAAAATCAAATTCAAATAAATAGAAAAAATTGCCCAGCCCCTTTTTATCTATTTTCCCCACCCCACCGCCCCAAAAGATCCACCCCCAATTTTCTTTCATGCCTGTTGCTCACATTCCCTCATCCCCATCGACTTCCCTCCAACAGCCCCAAAATCTAACAACCTCCAATCGAAGTCACTACGAACTCTAGCAGGTGGCCACCTTCTCTAATTTATTTTCTTTTTTTCTCTTCATTCTTGTTTTCCCTCTCTCACTATTTGTTTAATGTTTTCATGGATTTGTTCATTTTCAAGGTGAATTTGATGGTTGTTTAGGGTGCACTGGTTGCTTGTGTTGGGTTAATATAATGCGTAGTTTGGAGGTTTTTGTTTGTTGCGGTTATCGTTTAAGGGTGCATTGGTTTCCAAAATCGCACCGTGCTATTATAGGCCTGGTGTGAACTGGACGGTGGTGGAGGCTAAGGCGATGGCGGTGGGTAGAAAGGCAGAAGATGAAGGGGCGGCGATGGAGGGGCTTGTTACAACTGTGAACAGAATAGTCATCTGGCTGCGGATTGTCAACAGTGGGCGACAGCGGTGAATTTCGTTTGAAGGTTTGATTTTTAAGGTTTATTTACTGAATCTCTGGCGTTTTCAACTTAAAATTTTTTCATTTGAGTTGGCATATTGCGTTTAAATTGATTATATGGTGCATTGCGTTGGTTGTGTGGGAGAAATTAATGGAAAATGGAATTTATTGAGTAGTAATATATAATTGTGGAAATATAGAGACAAAATTTTAGCATGTTTGTTGGTCTTTTTATTATGATTTATTGCAATCAAAATCATATTACTTGTTGAATCCATTGTTCTTGGATTCAGCTTTCATTCAATATTATTTATTTGATGATAATTTGTTTGTGATACACATTAATTTTTTGTGTTTGCCTATTATCCTTAATATTTACGGTTTAGTGTAAACATGGTCTGATATTAGCAATTACTAACCTGTGTCTCTATAAAGGAATTAGACCTTATCTGAATGAAACAGAGAGGGAAAAGGGCAAAATCAGCTCTGGTGGAGCCAAAATCTAAGCTTCTTTTTATCATACGCATACAAGGGTACGTTGCATTCTTTTGTGATTTGCCTAAAGTTTTTTGCTTTGTATTGTTTTGGGTTATGATATCTCACTATCATTTTATTCAGGCAAAATGACATGCACCCAAAAACTAAGAAGATCCTGTACAAACTAAGATTGATGAAAATCTTTAGCGGTGTCTTCGCTATGGCTAGTGAAGGCATATAAGAATAGCTGTAAAAGGTGGAGCCATATGTCACTTATGGGTAAGAGACAAACATTACTTTCCATTATTTTGTGATATGATATGTTGGATGTTTAGCGTGAGGATCAAACTACAAGCATTTGGTGCATCTCATGAAATAGCATGACTTTTGTATGATATGCACTTGGTCGGATGATGAATGTTGAAATCTAGACTAATCTAGAATTATAACTTCTTTGAGGATGCATCATTTTATCACTTAATATATTCTATTATCCCTTAATTAAGTAATAAGAAGATAAGTGTGTTCTGTTGAAGGGTACAACTATGATCAAGTTCTATAGATATAATTAATTCTTGAGCATCTTGGTTCATTTTTTGATGTGGGAGTACTGCTAGTGTTGATGAATTAGTAGCTTTTATTCCTTCAACCAAACTGCTTATTCAGGAAATCATTTTGTTAGTTTATCATCTTAAGTTTCCCAATGCAAATAATTTGTAAGATGTTGCCCCGGTTTGAAGTAATGATCAACCCCTATGTGCCAAATACTCCTAGCTTTAGGTCAATGGAGATAGTTATAACGTTGGTTTTTCTTGGGTATTTTACTCAGTATTGACTAGTTCCAACCTCATGGGCTCACCTTTAACACCTAATAGTAGCTACTTTGTATTACCTTATAGTTCCATTCTCTCTTAAGAATGTTACCACTTTATGCTTTTCCAAATTCTTTTAATGCTATAAACATTGTTCATATTGTATTGACGATATTTTTCCCTTTTTTTGTTTTTGTTTTTTTTTTTGAACTCTTCAGGTTTTGGATGCTGCCAAGTCTCTTCCTCCAAGGGAGCTGCTGCATTCTTGCTTACTTATTCGTGTGTGCTGGGCGAGTATTACTATTTGGGCCATAGATATTTCCATGTTGAAACCTTGGAGGCTTGGAAGAAGACTTTTCTCGCCATTGACCAGAACCTTTTCTGGAGCTTTTTTCGCTGGGGAATTATTTACAGATTGCATGTTGCTGCTCCCTCCTTTTCTTCTTGTTTTGGTTGCGTATATAAGCAGGATTTTAGTAGTCGTGCAGAATTTTTGGGTTCTTTGGGTGGATGGTTCTTTTGTGTATAGCATGTGTAGTTGGCTTTTGTATACCAAAGTCCGACATTGTTTTTGTGTTGTTGGTCATTTTGTTGAGACCTCTTTGAGGCTTGCTTGCTGGCTTTTTTGGAATGTAAATCCATGCCACCTTTTTTGTTTTCTTTGGCTTGGTTTCTTGGGCTTGTCCAAGGAACTTGACTTTTGTAGGGCTCTTCTTTTTGGGATGCAATTCTTTTATTCTTTATATAATACCTTTTACCCAAAAAATATGCAAGAAGGGTTATGCAAAGATAGAGAAACAAAGTATATTGAGGTGACAAAAAATATTTGTCACGCCTATATTTTTTTGTCAATAAAAAATTTGTCATGTAAAAATATGTTTATTAAAAATTATTTGTCATGCTATTAAATTTTTTACAAAATTATTTTCGTCACTATGCAATTTTTGACAAATAATATTATCATATAAATAAACATGTGACCAAATAAATATTGTCATAATAAAGTCAATGGCAAATAAATTTCGATCACTATTAAAATTATGAGAATATAATTTAGTCATTATTGTCACAATTTTGACAAAATCAATTTCGTCATCATATATTATATTTTCACTATAAAGCTTATCATTTGGTCTTTAAATGTAAATCAATTGTGACAAAATATTACTTATAGTGATAAAAATTGTCGTCTATTGTTACAAATAATTTATTACAATAAACTAGTTTACAATGACAAATTATTATTGTCATAACAAATAATTAAGCTATGATGACCAAACACTCTTTCGTCACCATACACTTAAGAGTACGAGCTTAATATGACCAATCTGGTGACCAATATAATTCCCCACATTAGTGAAATGGTCACAATTTTGATATTTATAGTGACAAATTATTTTGTTACGAAAAGCCTAAATTCTTGTTGTGCTCTAGGCTCAAGGAAATCAGTTTTATTGGGCCATGTACCGGCACGTTTTATTTTGTTTAGAATGCATGCTAAGGTTGAATGTTCAAGAACATGCCAAACAATGACATTCTAACAAAGATAATAATCTAGTGAGACATTAAATAAAAAACCCTCTACTTAAGTATATTAAGTCACGTATGCCTTCCATCGCCATGGTTTTAATCAAACCACTATTCATCAGAACCTTGTTCACCAAAGCGAAGGATACGCTTCTACTGGCAGGTTAGAATTCGTTGGGTTTTTCCTTAATGGTGATGGATCGACTTCAAATGACAGTTTTGCTTGCTCGCCAAAGCGAAGGTTGATAAACACGTCATAGGCATAGTAGAGAAGTACACTTGTTATGTGTATATGACGGCATGTAGTGTCCACTCTACTGACACTGGGAATCACACTTGAGGACGACGGCTAGGCCGTTGGATTGTGTGATTGGCTTGTTGGCTTGCTTCACATTTGAGGTTGGTAATAGGAGTTATCAACTGGTGTGGGAGAGAAGTTAATCTCAATCATAAATATACCTGAAGTCGTAGCTTTTGACTTGTTCTTGCTTGCGAGGAAAGCGTTGCAATGTTTCCTCTAGTAGCCAGGCTTGCCACAATAAAAGCAGACTACTTTGCCCTTCCTAATGCCACTCTTAGGCCCAAGAGCAATCTGTCCTTTGGGCTTGGGTTTGGCCTTGGCCTTACCCTTACCCTTGCCATTACCCTTTCCTTTACTAGTAGCAACCAGTAACACAGGCTTGGACTTCTTCAAGTCCTGCTCTGTAGTCCTCAGTATGTTTAAAAGTTTCGACAGGGTTTTCACCATCGTGTTCATATTGAAATTCATTATGAACAGTGCATAAGAGTCAGGCAAGGATTAAAGAATAAAATCCATTTGTAATTCTGCATCCAACTCAAATCCCAAAGTCTCAAGCCCCTCTATGTGCTCAATCATCTTGAGCACATGAGGACCAACTTGGGCTCCCTCAGTCAGACAACTTCAAAAAATGCTTTCGACACCTTGTACCTATCATGTCAAACATTTCCTTCGAAAAGCTCCTTGAGGTGTAGAATAATGGCAACAATGTCAATATTCTCATGCTGCTTTTGCAGCACTGGTGTCATTGATGCTAACATCAAGCATTGTACGTCATCAGCATCATCAAGGAACTTTTGATAAGTATCATTTACTTCCTAAGTGGCATCAGGATCAGGCTCAGCCATGTATGGCTTTTCAAGGATATACAATTTCTTTTTCGACCTGAGTATAATCTGAAGATTACGATACCAATATGAGAAATTGGATCCATCCAACTTGTTTTCTTTCTCGATTATCGGTCGTAGGTTCATTATGCTCATTTTGGTGAATCTACAATTGCAAAAAAGATAAAGTCATTATAAAGTTCATTATTATTTAATATGGTCTTTTATTAAACGATGCTCCCACTATTTTACTCAAGTCAGTAGCCCTCACTACTAACTCGGGAAAGCCCATTGACTTTCCTAGTGGACTGAGATCCCATTCTGCCCATTTCAAACCTTTGCTTTGGCGAACAAGCCAAAATGAATTGATTAGGTAGACCAACAAACTTAATCCACATCAATTGATAGCTCCTACTATCAACCTCAAATGTGAAGAAGCCAACAAGCCAATCATACAATCCAATGGCTCCAACCATTGTCCTCAAGTGTGATTCTCAGTATCAGTAGAGTGGACACTACATGCCACCACGTACACACAATATGTGTACTGCTCTACTATGCCTATGATGCGTTCATCAACCTTCGCTTTGGCAAACAAGCAAAACCGTCATTTTATGTCGACCCATCACCATTAAGGAAAACTCTAATGCATTTTAACCTCCCACTGGTAGAAGTGTACCCTTCGCTTTGCCGAACAAGGTTTCGACGAACAGTGGTTTGATTAAAACCATAGTGATGGAAGGCTTACGTGACTTAATATCCTTTAATTGAGGGTTTGTTATTTAATGTCTCACCAGATTATTATCTTTGTTAGAATGACATTGTTTGGCATGTTATTGAACATTTAACCTTAGCATGCATTCTAAACAAAATATTAAAATGTGTCGGTACATGGCCCAACTAAAAAACCGATTTCCTCGAGCCTATAGGAATCGGTAGGTCACCTAGGGGTCCTATAATAAAATCTTGAGTCTTCAAGTATGGTCGTCTTTTCCTTGATCCGTCTTCAAGTACATTACAAAAATATCTTTCTAAATTTACAGTGAGAATAATTATACAAAATTCTTGACATCAATAAATTTAGAAACGTCGATTTACATTCGAGGAGAATGAGATGAGAAGAGAATGTACATCGAGAATAGGAGAAAGGCAGGACACGCAGGCCCTATTTTATAAATTACAACCATACATACCCAAAAATTAAAACATTCACCATAGGTCTAAGGCTCATGTACTGGACACCATGCAATATACAAACAAGTACATGGCATACATTTCAAAAACAATCAATTTTTGAATTGGGTGGGTCAATTATTAATTACCCCCTTACAATTTACAGATTACAATAGTCCACAAGTTTTGAAACTTTACAATCTAGCCCCTATGCACTTGGAAGTGTGCTCGCTGTGACGATGGGTTAGATCGCTGCAACAAGCACTGATTGCAAACAACGTTCGTCTTAAGGACAATCATTGCGACGAGCGCTGATTTTTGTAATCAGCATGAACGCCAACAACACACGTTGCGGCAAGCGTATACTGATCTATAGCACCAGATCAATTCAACCAGCCACCAATAATACGCCAAATGGATTATGAAATCATTCTACTGATTTCAACAAAAATCCATAACAAAATATTCCAAAGTTGCAAATCATCAACAAATTTAAATTAATCGATTTCTTAAAACATGCTCTCATGGAAGATTTTGTGCAGATTCTTCAAGGCAACATGTTATCAATCAAATACATATAAACAACCATCCATATAAAAACTATAAAATCTGGTACCCTAAGCTCTGATACCACTGTTAGGAAATGATCATACATGGCAGCGGAAAAACAAAAACATTTACAACATGGATCGTTCCTTAGAACCAAGATCAGGGTACAAATTTACAGTTTATATATATATATATATATATTAAATAAGAATCTGCAGATTTTAGTTTAGAGGTTTAAGAAATCATACGCACATTTGGAGGCTCCTCCAACTTGTTTCTAAATGTATTTCGCTACCGACCCAAGTGTAGAATCGAACCGATGAAGTCCACACGAAGATAACTTCAAGGAGCTAAAGAGAGATTTGCTAGATCCTCTTTAGTCTTTAAGAACCAAGAAGAAAATCAAGTATATTTGATTCCAAGAAAAATGAAATCTGGTGTGGAGAGTGTTTAAAGGGGCTGGAACTTTTTCTTTCAATGATTGAATGAGTGAATTAAAATATTTCACAAAGTGTGCACTTATATAGTGCATACTATACCCTATTCCATCATGGAATGGGCTTGGGCTCCAACCCAAACAGCCCCTGTATCCAAACATCCCCTTTAAGATATTTTAATTTTAATTTATCATTATCTCAATTAAATTCAATTAATATATATTTACAATATATATATTAACATTTAACAATAATGATAATTTATTTAAATATATGCGAACACATATTTAAACGTAATCTCACTTATTTAATTTTAATATCAAATTAAATAAAGGCTACGACCTCAGCAAATTTAATTGCACTGTGAAATTACCAAAATACCCTTTCACCTAAAAAAGACAAAACCCCCTTCCTTCTAAGCTGGCTCTTAAATTATCTTCTATGTGTGTGACCCATAGGCTGCTCGTCATACCGATAGTGTATAGTATCGCGATTAACATCAATTAATCGTCTCACTAATACATAGACCAAGATTGGCCCCTAGCAAGGCATCATGGCCACCCGATAGATTTGGATTCAGCGAAGCAGCTACCTGTCAACGATATGGTTACCATACAATTCGATCCTTTCAGCTTCCGTTATCTCGACGAGACCGTGGCATAGAAATAGTGTCAACCTCGGTTACTCTCGATATTATGTATTAAGGTATTGGACCAATGACCTGTATTATAAACTGGATAGAACAACAACTCAATCCCACTATGGCCACAGTTTTAGTGTCATTGCCATTTACTGAATTATGCTGTGAGTTAACTTCTCCCGTACCCGGGAGTGATGAATCCTCTGTCTATCCACCATAGTCTTGATACACTCCTTGATGTAGCCAATCACTACCGTATTGACAGCACTGAATAGAACTACGTTAGGCTAGTGTCAAACTACATCAATCGGTGCACAAGGCACTCCGGTGATCTTAAGTCTAAGGATCACATGCACCACCATTCGTTAGAGGATTTGTTCCATAGACACTATGGTTACCATCCATATGGAATCCTCTAGTCTGTCAGTCCAATGAACTTGCCTACAGCAAGCACCCATGTGTTGCACCAGGTTATCACCAAACAACCTTGACAAGTGAGATTAGTCACTGCCTTTCGACAGGGTCGTTCAATACTATCATAGCCTTACCGTATTATCTGTGCCCTTACTTTAGAATAATACTGGGGCTACAGACGTTTCTAGAATGGCCACCATATGTGCTTATAGGTTCTCACTATCAAGATTTGAAACACTTAATACCCTTAATACCCTCGTCATGGTTCTACTATTCTAAGGACATGTATCAGTACATACAATGATGATTTACATGATATAATATAAAATGCCTTTTATTGATCAATGAACATTATTACAAAGAGTCAATTCTACAATAATTGATTGGCTCTAGGGTATATACTCTAACACCAATTTCTCATACTGGTATCAAAGTCTTTGAATTGTACTAAAGTTTAAAAAAAAAAAAAATTACATGCTCTTGATAAACTTTATCCGATTGAGCCTGCACCTAATGCCACTTAGGAAGTTAAGGATACCTATCAAAAGTTCCTTGATGATGTTAATAATGTTCAATGCATTACCCTAGCATCAATGACATCTGAGCTGTAAAAGCAACATGAGAATATGGATGCACATGCCAAAATTCTACACCTCAAGGAGAAATATCAAAGTAGTGCTTGACATGAGAGGTACGAGGTGTCAAAGGCGCAGTTTAGGAGCTGAATGACCAAAGGAGCCCAAGTTGGCCCTCATGTGCTCGGGATGATTAGGTACATAGAAAGGCTTGAGACTTTGGGTTTTGGTGTTGATGCAGATTTACAATGTGACTTAATTCTACAATCATTGCCTGACCCTTATTCCATTCATAATGAACTTCAATATGAACACAATTGTGAAGTCCCTATCAAAGCTCTTAAATATGCTGAGTACTTAAGAGTAGGACTTGAAGAAGTCCAAACCTGTTTTACTTGTTGTTGCTGGTAAAGGAAAGGGTAAGGGAAAAGGAAAGGCCAAAGTCTATCCCAAGTTAAAACCCAAAGGACATGATGCTCTTAAACCTGAGGGTGGCATTAGGAAAGGTGGGAAGATAGACTGCTTCTATTGTGGCAAACCTAGCCACTGGAGAAAACACTGCAAGGCTTTGCTCACAAGCAAGAAGAAGTTAGACACTTCGACTTTAGGTATCTACATGATTGAGATTAACTTCTCCCCTTCAACATCTTGGCTCATTGACACAAGATGTGGTACTTACATTTGTATTGATATGCATGGACTAAGGCAAAGTAGATTACTAGCCAAGGGAAAGGTGGACCTACGAGTTAGAAATGGAGCACATGTGGCCACATTAGTTGTAAGGTCTTATTGTTTGACTTTGCCTATGGGCTTATTACTAGAACTAAATAACTATTATTTCGTACCTTAAATTATTAGAAACATTATTTCAGTATCCGCTTTGGATAATATGGGATATCATTTTGAAATTTCTAGTGAATTGATGTCCTTTAGTTTGAATGGTATTCTATTTGGAACTGCAAGGTTATATAACGGATTATATGTTCTTGATTTAAACAATAAGCATAGAGAAAAAATCCAAACATACCTTTGGCATTGTAGACTAGGTCATATCAATCTGACCCGCATCATAAAATTTCACAAAGATAGAGTTTTGGACCCTTTTGACTTCCAGTCATTTGAGGTATGCAAGTTATGCCTTTTAGGCAAGATGACCAAGTCGCCTTTCAGAAGACAAAGTCAAAGGCTACTGAATTATTAGGCATCATCCATAGTGATGTATTGATGCGTTGTTACTACAACATGCAAATATAGCAAGTGCACTACTCGCACAAAATAATAAAGGGATGAGTAAGTATCATTCCCACAAGGATTGGTTGCTAAGCACTGAATTTCCTATTAGTTTTCAAGTTGGAGAAACCGAATGTTGTTTGGATTTATGGGAGAATATAAAACTAAACTGAAAGCAAAATTTACTAAGTGTAAAAACAACTAAATTATGAAAGCAAGATTTAACATAAGAGTAATATCAATTAAAACAAACGGTTAGGGTTTCACTTCATTCGAACTCTATGGATTAATTCTGTGGATTATGCTACTTTTATATTACATGCAAGGATTGTAAACCGAATTTCTAAGTTGTAAAACATACCTTCTCAGGCTATGAATTCTACTTTTCCCTATTAATCTCGCACCCAACAAATTGAAGATTAACAAATCCAAGTTCATTAAGCTAATGGAATTCTAATTGATTTCATTGTTTCAAATCTATCTAGCATCAAAATAACAATGGTAATATCCAAGAAGCTCAACTGATCATTTCTCAATCTCATCATGTTCAACATAAAATCAATAAAAATCAGATAATCACACAATCTAGCAATAGAATATAAAAGCAACAATATCAATTGATTAATCCATAGAAATCGACTTACATCAAAACGTAACGCCCCACTTGAGGTACGTTGTATTGTTTCCCTTTTGCCCTTAATCGAGTTGGTTTTTGTTATTATGTGTTGTTTGAGTGTTATGTTGAAGTTGCCCTGAAAATTGGTTGAAAATAGAAGAAGTTTAGTATTTCGGTCTTCGCCGGGGCGAAGAAGAATCTTCGCCGCGGCGAGAGGTGTTGAAGCACGGGGGAGTGCTGGACAGTTTCGCCGCGGCGACAGAAGTTCTTCGCCGCGGCGACAGGCCGAATAAAATGTTGATGAAGTTTTTTGATATTTTCTTCCTAAGGGCAATTGACCATTCTACCCCTAATTAGCAGGAAAAGTGGGGAGTTAATTGTAAGGAATTTTCATGGAGAATATGTTGATATAGGGGTGAGTTTGTAATGAATCAAAGGATATGGAGGAATTCCCAAAGTAGAATAAGGGCAAAATGGGAATGAGTGTGTTATATTTCATTAAAAGGAATTAGAATCAAAAGAAACCCCTCATTTCTTCTTCTCAAAAGTGACTCTTCATTCTTCTCCTCTCAACTTCTTTTCTTTTGATCAAGGTTTTTCAAGGGGTTTTTGAAGTGATTTGGAGTAGAAAAGCAACCTAGGGCTTCCTAAGGTAAGGATTTCTCCTTAAGTTGTGTGATTTGTGAGTTTTAGTTCATTGGTATTTGAGGGTTTTCATTCTTTGGTTAAGATTAGAGGAAAAGTCAAGCTAAACAAGTGAAAGGAAGATTGGTGAAGTCTCTCTATAACAAGGTAAGTAAAACCTAAACCAAGTTGAGATTATGAAATTTCTTGATTAGGGTTTTGATAGACTTGATGTATGTATGTGATGTGCATGTAATATGTCATGTATGAAGGATTGAATAGAGATTTCATGCCTTGTGAGTGTTTATTCATTGCAAATATGAGAAATGGGTTGTTGGATTGCAAGGTAGTTGAGATGGATTTGAAGGGATGTTATGGAACCCTTTGGAAGTGTTTGTTTGACAGGTTATTATGGCTTTGTGAAGGGGTTTTTCCCATTTTGGATGGGTAGGAAAAGTTTTAGAATCATGGCTATGATAGAGTTTTATAGTGCACATGATTGTTTGATGAAATGCCTAATAGAGGTTTGAGTGTGAGTATTGAACCTTAATTCTTGCAACATTGCATGTTGGCATCTCATAAGTGCATTGGTGAAGATGAACCATCCATAGACACTAGTTGTACATGGAAGAGTGACCTAAGAAAGTGTAAGGAAATGGTGTATGCAATTACCCTATGAGTAGAGAGCTTAGGGGTAAAATTACTCTAAGGGTAGAGAGCATTGAAAAATGCTACAATAGAATGAATTAGAAGAGTAGTATAGTTGGGATGATGCTTTGTGATCATCACCCGAACGTTATGGGAATCGGATTGATGCTTTGTGATCATCATCCGAATAGCCCTTAGAGAGATGGGTCGATGCTTTGTGATCGTCACCCAATGAGTAATAGAAATGGGGTAGATGCTTTGTGATCACTATCCGATTAGTTATTAGATAAGTGAGTGTGCTTTGTGATCATCATCAAACAGTTAGTAGAAGCGGGTTGATGCTTTGTGATCATCACCCGACAGTGACTAGAGACGGGTTTAACGCTTAGTGATCGTTACCCAAAAGTCATAAGGAACGGGTAGGTGCTAAGTGGTCTCCACCCGATAGTTAAGAAAACCGAGTAGGAGCTTGTGATCCCCACTTGGTAGTCACTAAGAACGGGTTGGTACTATGTGAATTCCACCCGATAGTTATGGAGAGTGAGATGGTGCTGTGTGAACGTCACCGGCCGTACCTCGGTAAGATGAGGTCATGGTATTTAGTAGAAACAGAAATAGAAACAGAATTGAAAAGGAAAGAATTAAGAGTCACACACGGGGACAGACAGTTAGAGGGTTTTACTTACTGAGCATTATTTGTGCTCATCCCGTTATTTCCTTTGTGGATGCAGGTTCTAGGTGTTGATGCGGTTGGAGGGGCGTCGGCGAGCGAGGAGCAATAGCTACACTGTTCCCTGTTTTGTTTTAAAATACATTTTTGTAAATAATACTCTTTATGATAAAGGACACATGGTATGTAATGAAAAGAAAACTTTGGGCCCAATTTTCTATTGTTATTATGCATGCATTGTACTAGTTTTCAGTAGATGTACATTTTTGGTATTAGAGCAAAGATTTTGGGATTGAACAGTGTACTATTCTCATCGCCACGACGTCCTCTAACCGACGTGTGAGTAATTCTTCCTTACAGTAATTGTTTCTTGAGTTCATTAGTGGATCCTTTTGTAGATGAGCGTAGTTATCGAAATCGTGGTAAAGGTGTGGTGAATGAAGGAGAACCTTCTAACCCACCAGAGTCTACGCCCTCCCTGGATGAAGCTAGAATCTGGGGAATTATACAGCAAGTTATGGCTGAAACTCAGGGGAGAGTGGTACCCCCCGTACAGACACCGCAGTTACGCCTGTCGAAAGAGGGCAAACGGTACCTCCCTAGTACCGAACAGAGTGGAACCGATTTACGGTCTTTCCAGTCAGCATCAACCTTAGAGTTTAAGGGTACTACAGATCCAGTGATAGCAGAAGAGTGGCTGGGTCAGTAGAACGAGCCACGGGTTATTTCATGTCAGACCGGGAGAAGATCCGGTATGCGAGTTTCGTTTCGGGGTGATGCCCGAATTTGGTGGGAATTAATGGAAGAAAATCATGATGTGACAGTGAGACGTGGAAGAGTTTAGGCAAGAGTTTGAGGCTGAGTATAGAACAGAGGACCAAGTTCATGAGAAGGCAAGAATTTATCAGTTTCAGCAAGGGACGAGCGCTGTGAAAGAGTACTCAGTGAAATTCAACGCCCTCGCGAGGTTTGCACGGGAATAGTTAGTACTCCAGCCTGAGAAGAGATATGTCGTGCATGGATTGAAGCCGGAGATAGCCGGGATATAATGACAAGCTCCAACTCCTCGCAATTATAGTGAGGCTTTGAGGCGGGCAATGAAGGCGGAGATTTTTGAGAATAAAATCTTCCCCGTAGGACTCGACAGGAGGACCAAAGGAGCTACCCTTACTCCCCAGAGAGAGAAGCATGAGGGGGTAAGAGGCAAAGAAATGAAGAACCAGAAGAAGAAGTTCAGTATAAAAAGAATAGAAAAGAGTGGGAAGAATAAACGACTCGGACAGAGGGTTTCCTTTGCCCTAAATGTGGGAAGAATCACCCGGGAGAGTGTCTGAGGGATTAGAGAGTGTGCTATAGGTGCGCGGCAGCCAGGGCACATGAAGAAAGATTGTAAAGCTCCTCTTCCACCAAACACTCAGGGTTCAGGGGGCACTGCGAATGCCAGAGTTTTTACTGTGGCACAAGGGGAAGCAGAGGCCAGCCATCAGCCGTTACTGGTCAGTTATTATTTCATGCAGTCCCTTTATATGCTTTAATTGATTCAGGTGCTACCCATTCGTTTATATTATGGTATGCTTGAGAGATTAGGTTTGAAAACTACTAGAACGGCACAACCCATTAAGATAGAACTACCCGATGGGGTTAGTGTTGTGACTCAAGAGATTTTGTTACGAGAGTCCTAGTGATCCAGGGTAGAGAGTTAATCGTTGACTTAATAGTTTTGATATGCCGATTTTGATGTGATTCTGGGCATGGACTTCTAGGGAGATATGGAGTAGAGATTGACTGTCGGAAAAAGAAGGCGAGGTTTAACCTCGATTATGGAGATAAGTTAGTTTTGGAGAAGGCCAACAGTTGAGCCTGCGATTAGTAGTGTGAAAACCAGGAAGATGTTGAGAAAGGGGGTGTTCGGGGTATATTACCCATGTAGTACAGAGTGGTGATGTTCCACAGTTAGAGATCCAGAGGGTGCCCGTAGTTTGAGACTTCCTAGATGTGTTTCCGGAAGAGTGTACGGGTTTGCCTCCAGAGGAGGGAGGTAGAATTTAGTATCGAACTAGCACTAGGGACAGCACCGATATCTAAAGCCCCTTATCGAATGGCCCCAGCTGAGCTCCAAGAATTAAAGAAGCAACTCCAAGAGCTTTTAGATAAAGGCTTTATCCGACCAAGTCATTCCCTTGGGGAGCTCCAATCTGTTTGTGAAAAAGAAGGATGGATCACTAAGGATGTGTATTGATTATAGGGAGTTAATAAAGTTACAGTGAAGAATAAGTACCCGCTACCCCGGATAGATGACCTTTTGATCAGTTGAAAGGAGCGGCAGTGTTCTCCAAAATTGATTTGAGGTCCGGGTATCACAGTAAGAGTGGTTGAGCAAGATGTGGCTAAGACTGCCTTTCGTACAAGATATGGGCATTATGAATTTGTAGTAATGCCTTTTGGTTGACTAATGACCCAGCAGTTTTTATGGACTGATGAACAGGGTTTTTCATGAGTATTTGGATTAGTTCATTGTTGTCTTCATCGACGACATTCTGATTTACTCAAAGTCTAGAGAAGAACATGAGAAACACTTGAGATTAGTATTGCAACGGCTGAGAGAACAGAAATTGTGTGCTAAATTTTCTAAGTGTGAGTTTGGCTGAACCAAGTGATTTCCTGGGTCATACCGTATCAAAGGAAGGGATTTCGGTAGATCCGAGTAAAGTGCAGGCAATCCTGGAATGGCAGAAGCCGAGAACAGTGAAAGAAATCAGGAGCTTCCTAGGCTTAGCAGGCTACTACCGGCGATTTGTAGCGGGATTCGCCCAGTTGGCTAAACCGTTGACAGCTCTTACCAAACAGAAGACTCTTTTGTCTGGTCAGCAGCATGGAAGAAAGCTTTCAAGAGTTGAAGAAGAGGTTAACATCACTCCTGTACTAGTGTTACCGCAGGAGGGTGTAGATTATGACATTTATACAGACGCCTCTTTACAGGGACTTGGTGCTGTGTTAATGCAGTTAGTAGGGTTATAGCTTATGCTTCTCGTCAATTGAAAGAGTACGAGACCAGATACCCTACGCATGATTTAGAATTAGCAGCCGTGGTCTTTGCCTTAAAGATTTGGAGCATTACCTTTATGGCGTGAAGAGTAATATACACCGATCATAAGAGTCTAAAGTACTTCTTCACCCAAAAGGAGTTGAATATGAGGTAGAGAGGTGGTTAGAGCTGGTCAAGGATTATGATGTGAGATCAAGTACCAAACGGGGAAAGCCAATGTAGTAGTGATGCTTTGAGTAGAAAAGCCATATTTTGGCTTACAGACAGAAAGAGTTAATGGAAGAATGTCTAAGGAACAGATTGAGGTGGTTCCGGGAAGAATTGCCAGCCTAGAGGTACAGTCCTCTTAATAGAGGAGATTAGAGAAAAGCAACTGGTTGATGAGTGGGGTCAGAAGACAGTTCAGCAAGTGCATGAGGGCAAGACAGCAGAGTTCTTTGTGAGAAATGATGTCCTCTATTTCAGAAATCGGTTGTGCATCCTCCAAATGAGGAGTTAAAAAGAAAATCTTATGGAGGCTCATGACACACCGTACACCGCTCATCCGGGAGCAACCAAGATGTATCAAGATATTAAGAAAGGCTATTGGTGGTCAGGTATGAAGAAAAGACATGCAGAGTTTGTGGCTAAATGTCTAACTTGCCAGCAGGTGAAAGCAGAACATCAACGGCCGTCAGGGTTGCTTCAACCATTGAGTATCCCCGAGTGGAAATGGGAGGGCATTTCAATGGATTTTGTCACGGGTCTTCCCAGAGTGCAGAGAGGGTATAAGCTATATGGGTGATTGTGGATGGTTAACCAAGTCAGCCCATTTCCTTCCAGTAAAGGAGAATACCACTACAGATCAGTTGACTCAGATTTACCTCAAGGAGATAGTAGATTGCAGGTGTGCCCAAGACTATAGTGTCAGATAGAGATTCCAGATTTGTTTCAGCTTCTGGACAAGTTTACAGAGGAATTTGGGTACACCGTTTAGCATTCAGTACTGCCTATCACCCTCAGACAGATGGCCAAACCGAGAGAACGAATCAGGTGCTCGAGGATATGTTGAGAGCCTGTTGCATGGATTATAGAGTATCTGGCATGAGATGTTACCCTTAGTGGAATTTGCCTACAACAACAGTTATCAGTCTACAATTAGAATGGCGCCTTACGAGGCTTTGTATGGTAGACGGTGTAGGTCTCCGCTTCATTGGGATGAAGTAGGCGAAAGAGATGAGTTGAGTACGTCTTGGGCCAGAGATGACTCAGAAACTAATAGAAGATGTGACGTTAATCAGAAATAGAATGAAGCAAGCCCAAGATCGACAGAAGAGTTATGCCGATCTGAAGAGGAAAGAGGTAGAATTCCAAGTGGGCGACAAAGTGTTTCTGAAAGTTTCCCCTAAAGCGAGTAATGCGCTTCGGAAGCAAAGGGAAGTTAGCACGAGGTATGTAGTCCTTTGAGGTCTTACAACGAGTAGGAAAGGTGGCTTACAGATTGGCACTACCACCTAGTATGGACAGGGTGCATGATGTCTTCCATGTCTCGATGCTACGGAAATATGTAAGTGATCCCCTCCACATCCTGAGCGTAGAAGACGTTGAAGTAACAGAGAATCTAGTTATGAAGAACGTCCAGTTCAGATTCTAGATCGAAGGGTTTTAAGAACTTCGGAACAAGAGTGTTCCGCTAGTGAAGGTCCTTTGGAGGAATCACAAGGTGGAAGAGGCCACTTGGGAAGTAGAACGGGACATGCAGAATGTTTCCCAGAGTTATTTGCATGAATTTCGGGGACGAAATTTTTTAAGGGGGGGAGAATTGTAACGCCCACTTGAGGTACGTTGATTGTTTCCTCTTTTGCCTTAATCGAGTTGGTTTTGTTATTATTGTTGTTTGAGTGGTATTGTGAATGTTTGCCCTGAAAATTGGTTGAAAATAGAAGAAGTTTAGTATTTCGGTCTTCGCGGGGCGGAAGAAGAATCTTCGCCGCGGCGAAGAGGTGTTGAAGCCACGGGGGAGCTGCTGGACAGTTTCGCCGCGGCGACAGAAGTTTCTTCGCCGCGGCGACAGGCCGAATAAAATGTTGATGAAGTTTTAGAATTTTCTTCCCTAAGGGCAATTGACCATTCTACCCCTAATTAGCAGGAAAAGTGGGGAGTTAATTGTAAGGAATTTCATGGAGAATATGTGTATAGGGGTGAGTTTGTAATGAATCAAAGGATATGGATGGAATTCCCAAAGTAGAATAAGGGCAAAATGGGAATGAGTGTGTTATATTTCATTAAAAGGAATTAGAATCAAAGAAACCCATTTCTTCTTCTCAAACGTGACTCTTCATTCTTCTCCTCTCAACTTCTCTTTTCTTTTGATCAAGGTTTTTCAAGGGGTTTTTGAAGTGATTTGGAGTAGAAAAGCAACCTAGGGTCCTAAGGTAAGGATTTCTCCTTAAGTTGTGTGATTGTGAGTTTTAGTTCATTTTGGTATTTGAGGGTTTTCATTCTTTTGGTTAGAGAGAGAAAAGTCAAGTAAACAAGTGAAAGGAAGATTTGGTGAAGTCTCTCATAACAAGGTAAGTAAAACCTAACCCAAGTTGAGATTTATGAAATTTCTTGATTAGGGTTTTGATAGACTTGATATATGTATGTGATGTGCATGTATATGTCATGTATGAAGGATTAAATAGAGATTTCTATGCCTTGTGATTGTTTATCATTGCAAATATGAGAAATGGGTTGTTGGATTGGCAAGGTAGTTGAGATGGATTTGAAGGGGTGTTATGGAACCCTTTTTGGAAGTGTTTGTTTGACAGGTTATTATGACTTTGTGAAGGGGTTTTCCCATTTTGGATGGGTAGGAAAAGTTTTAGAATCATGGCTATGATAGAGTTTTATAGTGCCATGAGTTGTGTGAGAATGCCTAATAGAGGTTTGAGTGTGAGTAATGAACCTTAATTCTTGCAACATTGCATGTTGGCATCTCAAGTGCATTGGTGAAGATGAACATCCTAGGCACTAGGTGTACATGGAAAAGTGACCTAAGAAAGTGTAAGGAAATGGTGTATGCAATTACCCTATGAGTAGAGAGCTTAGTGGGTAAAATTACTCTAAGGGTAGAGAGCATTGAAAAATGCTACAATAGAATGAATTAGAAGAGTAGTATAGTTGGGATGATGCTTAGTGATCATCACCGACCGTTATGGGAATCGGATTGATGCTTTGTGATCATCATCCGAATAGCCCTTAAAGAGATGGGTCGATGCTTTGTGATCGTCACCCAATGAGAGAAATGGGGTAGATGCTTGTGATCACTATCCGATTAGTTATTAGATAAGTGAGTTGATGCTTTGTGATCTCATCAAACAGTTAGTAGAAGCGGGTTGATGCTTTGTGATCATCACCGACAGTGACTAGAGACGGGTTAACGCTTAGTGATCGTTAACCAAAAGTCATGAGGAACGGGTAGGTGCTAAGTGGTCTCCACCCATAGTTAAGAAAACCGAGTAGGAGCTTTGTGATCCCACTTGGTAGTCAATAAGAACGGGTTGGTACTATGTGAATTCCACCGATAGTTATGGAGGGTGAGATGGTGCTGTGTGAACGCCATCCGGCCGTAACTCGGTAAGATGAGGTCATGGTATTTAGTAGAAACAGAAATAGAAACAGAATTAGAAAAGGAAAGAATTAAGAGTCACACACGGGGACAGAAGTTAGAGGGTTTTACTTACGAGCATTATTGTGCTCACCGTTATTTTCCTTTGTGGATGCAGGTTCTAGGTGTTGATGCGGTTGGAGGGGCGTCGGCGAGCGAGGAGCAATAGCTACACTGTTCCCCTGTTTTGTCTTTTAAAATACATTTTTGTAAACAGTACTCTTTATGTATAAAGGACACATGTATTGTAATGAAAAGAAAACTTTGGGCCCAATTTTCTATTGTTATTATGCATGCATTGTACAGTTTTCAGTAGATGTTACAAAAACCCTAACCCAAAATGGGTTAGTTCATAACTAAAGTAACACAAACAGCAAGAAAAACAGTAAACACAGTATTCAACATACTGAAATACAGAGAAAAGAGTAGAGATATTCCCTAGTTGAAGAATCCATAAGATTAAAGCTCAAATCTTCTCTCCCAATGTAAAAGCTACTAAAAACCCAACGAAAACCAGACGAACCCCCACCAAAATGGCAAGGTTTTCCTTATATAGTTTCCCCAAAAACCTAAAACATTTCCTAAAATAAAACTGTGCGTTTTGGAGAAAACAAAATTTCGCAGACTTCGCCACGGCGACGAACTAAAGTAAATCTCGTGCCTAGCTTCTTTCGCCGCTTGCTTCCTTGCTTGAATCTTCGATCTTCGATGCTTTCCCATGGGAACAAACTTCATAGTGTTTCAACTCTGCTTCAAAACTTTCCCAAATTCTGAGATTCGCTTGCTTCTGGGTCCAGAAACTCCAATTCGCTCATTATTTGCTAAAAATGCACGTTTCGGCCTGAAACATAAAATATATAGAATTAAGTAGCAATTCAGGCATAAACGAACTAAGAAGCATCTAAAATCCGGCCAAAAAGCCTAAATAAAATAGTATAATCCTCAGATTATCAAATACTCCTAAACTAAAGACATGCTCGTCCTCGAGCATTAGATACAAAACACAAAGAAAGAAAAACAACAAACAACCAAAAACACAAAATAAAAAAACTGAAAATAATAATACACAAATTAGACTCAAACTCAACATAAGAACTGCCTAGAATTTATACAAATCACAATAATTGTTGAAAAATTATTACTGATAAATGCTCAACACTCCAAGAAGTTATAAGTTGCATCGACTATCTTTCTCTAGTGGTCCCTCGAGTAGGTGATCCCCACTTCAGTCTACATTCCGACTTTCCAGATTATTTTATGCAGAAATGCAAAGTTTATCAAATGGTGTTAGACTCCATAAGCCTAAGTATCGAACTACTCTCCACTAATGAGGATTAGACATCACTAAAGATCAAAAGGTCTTTACAGGCTTGTAACGTTAGGCTCGGTTAGTGGGCTTCCAAGAAAAGGAAAGGATACACTAAGCAAGAGAAATCGGTTTCCTTTAAGCAAACAACAAGACTTAAATCAACTTCCACTTTCTTCCTCAACCACCACTTAGGATATCAACCATTTAATAACTCTCAAGCATGTGCACTTCTCATTTTTGCTACTGCAATGCAATTCTTAAATTTTTTTTTTTTTTTTTTTTTCAAACAACAATAACCAGTTTGAGGTTAATTACCCCTCTTATTCTTCTTGCCCTTCTCACAACCCCCAAACTATTCTTTTAGTTCATTCACACAACTCTCCAATCTCTTTGTGTTTGCAATAGGCTTAGAATTTTCTTAAAGGTTGCAGACGTGTTTAGGGTAAAAGGTTTGGGCATTATTGGTTGCACAAGAAAGATATGACAATGATGATTTCAAAAGGCTCAAATGGGTATCTAGGGATTCTATGGTCGGCTGGAAGGCTCAAACATTCCGAAGAATTGCCTAAATCACTTCTTCAATAATGTCTATTCCTAGAATTTTGCCTCAAGTACTTCTCAACTAGGTTCTAGAGTCCACCAACATTATCAAGACTCCATCTAACCATATAAAATGAATCTAAGCATGCCGAAATAATCAAAATGGTGGTTGAACCACTCAACAAACCTCAAGCGAAATTCAGTCAACCAACATAAACTTGAAGTAATGCTTAACATTTTTCAACAATAATATCCCAACAATCATATTCTCATCATAGACTTATGTAATTCATCATTGGCATACATGACAAAACATGAAAACAACTAAACACAAATAAAAGATTGTTCAAATTTTTCCTACCCCCAAACTAAAGATGACATTGTCCCCAATGTCACATTATGCACAATTTAGGAATAGAAAAACAGAATTTACAAAGGTACGAGATAGTTCTCTGATTAATCCGTGAAGTCGGAGTTTCACTCAACAGCATGCACACCCGTTCCTTGGCTTTTCATCAACATAATCTGTAAAACAATTGACATTCTATGGTGTCCACTGTGTTAGAAAATTTCACTGACTAATATAAAAATATTACAATCCTAATCCCGCCCTTAAAACTATTAAGAAGTTCAATAAAAAATTAAACAATCCAAAACAAAAAGAAAATTAGTTCAATGTTTAAAATAAAAGACAATGACAACTAAAACAAAGAAAAAAAAAATAAACTATAAAACAGGTGCTCAAGTTTCAATCTTCGGCCTCCTCCTCTCCTTCGGTGTCGTCATCTTCTATGTCGGAGCCCATCCATTCAGTCTGCCCATTGGAAGCTCGAAGTATCAATGTTGAGTTTGGTGAAACAACTGTGTTGCATATCATACATCATCTGGGTCTGCTCTGCCAGCCAATCTTGACGGCGTTCCATCCGTTTCATCTTACCCAACGTCTGCTGCATCAGCTCCTTTACTGTGGATGTGGAATTGGATGATGTGACAGCTTCTGTGGTTCTTTGTCTTTTTGTTTCGGAGCTAGGTTCTTCTCTAGGAGTACGCCTAAGTAGCTTCCGATAGTAGGCTGTGTCGAAATTGGGGCAGGATGGACAAGTGGTTCATCATCCGTCTTCTCCACTCCTGCTCGAGTGCACAGCTCAGTGATGAGATGTGGGAAGGGGAAATTCCCTCGCCCTGGTTGGGCTACATTCCGTATACTCGTCATCATAATACTCCCCACATCCATTCTCATTCCAGTGGCAATAGAATAAAGCAATACTACCTTATTGAAGGTTACTGAACTATAATGTGTCTCCAGAATCATCCTCGCACACACAAAGTACTGCCACAACCTAGCTGTCGGTATCAGATTAGTTCCCTTGATGCTCTTCTTTCCCTTCTTCGAAACCTCCCAAGGGGTATTCGGTTTTGCTATGACCTTAAGTATCTCATCCTCCTGAAATTGTCTCTTCTTAAATTCCAGATACTCATCATGGTCAATCGAAGGCAAGTTGTAAAATTTGTTTATGATCTTCGCATCTATTGGCACATCAATCCCCCTCACAAATACATGCCCAAGATCACACTTAAGGAGGTTGGCGTAAAACTCTCTTACTATCAGCTCTACAGCCGCATGTCTGGGTTCACTCATAAAGACTTTCGCCCTTGACTAAACTCTTCAGCATAAACAATGTTCAATCCCCGCTCGGCAATAAACCCTTTATCCTTCCTTTTGATTGCTCCTTCATATCGTTGCCGAGCCTTGTCACTCACAAATCTATTTTCCACTTTCTTTCCTTTTCCTTTACCCTTGGACAGTACTTTGAGCGGCATTTTTGGTTCGATAACTCTAATGTACCCCCAAACAAAGAATCTAACTAGATAGTTCAACTCTAAATACCCTGCAATTGACCATAATCACTCCTGCAAAAACACCAAAGTTTCAAACAATTGCACCTAAACCTCAAAAATCACTCTTCGTCCAAACTCAACACAACACTCCCAAATTGCAAATCCAACCTCCTCAACACCACACAATTCAAGTTCCACAATTCTTTAATCACAATCAAAGCACAAAAAACACTAAAAATCCACAACTCACGCAAACAATCAAAATCTCAGATTCAAAACTCTAATAATCGAAATTGAGCAATTTAAAGTTTGGAGAACTCAAAATCTTACCAATCCCAAGATGTATTCACCACTAATTTAACCAAATTCAGCCTAGATCGCAAGATCCCCAAATTTTGAACCCAAGGGTTTCCAAATTTTTTTTTCAATTTTTCGCAAAAATCCTTGCTAAATTGAGTTGTTTTGGTGTTTGTGAGGGTTTAGGAGTGAAGAGAAGCAATGGAGATTCACTGGAAAAGCTCTGGATTGAAGGTGGAAAAGTTTGGGTCTCGGATGTGTTTTGAAATTTTTCACAAAATGAAGAGTCACGCCTCACTATTTATAAAAAAACAGTTTTTGCCACGGCGAAGTACTTCAATTATGAACAAAAATGAACCCAGTCGATGCCGCGGCGAAAATTCCCAGTGCATACGGCACCACGGCAAAGAAAGTGCTTCGCCGCGGCGAAATTTGACTAATTCCCTTATTCAAATTTCACAAAACTCTTTCTACCGCGGCAAAGAAAATTGTTTTGCTGTGGCAAAAAATTCCAGGGAGCACATCGCCTTGGCGAAGAACAAACTTCGCCGCGGTGAAATCTAGGACTTTGCGAATTCCATTTTGTGCAAAATGTGTTTTGCCGCGGCGAAATCTGGAAAATTTCCTTTTTTTCGCCTTAGTTTGATATTTCACCTGAAACACCCAAAAACACACGAAATCAAAATCATTCTAATTCATATAACAACTAAACAAATTTAAAACAACAAACAAATGAAAACACTTGGGTCGGAAGCTCGACTTTCTCAAGTCTTCATGTCAATCCGGATTATCCAAATACATCAACTCCTGAGCATTGTCCTTGCACTGAAGCTTCAATTGTTGATGATTTTTGTCACATGGGGCCTTTGTTAAGAGCTTAGCCATCCATTTCCATCCCTTGGTCATTCCTTTCATGGCTCGAACATTCTCATCGATAGCTTTCTGTTTTCTTGACTTTCGCTCACCCTTTTTTAGCTGAGGAATCCATCCCTTATAAAGACACATGCTCGGTTGTGGCCCATCTCGAAATGGTGTAAAAATTTCTGGGTTGTGGTCCTCCTCCTTGAATTTCCTTGGCTTGACCGTGCATCCTTTAATTGTCAAATTAGGATTGTTAAGTTAGGAAGTTTCGATTGTTGCCGGACCCACCAAGTCAATTTTGAAACATGACTTTCGCTTCGGTGAGACTTTCAGAGACTCAAGGACATTAAATGTCACTTCCTCATCTTGCATCCTCATGATCAACTTCCCCTCTTGAACATCAATTAAAGCTCTTCTGGTAGCCAGAAATGGTCGTCCCAGGATGAGAGGAATCTCCTTATCTTCTTCCATATCCAACACAAAGAAATCTGCCGAAAAAATAAATTTGTCCACCTTGAGCAGCACATCTTCAATAATGCCCCTCGGATGCTTTATGGATCTATCTATAAGCTTCAAGCATATGGTTGTCGGCTTCACTTCACCAATTCCTAATTTCCTGAAAACAGAAAAAGGCATAAGGTTTATGCTTGCACCAGATCACAAAAAACCCTATCAAATGGAATATTCCCTATAACACAAAGGATAGTGAAACTCCCTAGATCTTTAAGTTTTGGTGGCAGCTTCTTCTGTAGAATGGCACTGCATTCCTCCGTGAGCATCATTGTTTCCTCATTATCCAACTTCCTTTTGTTTGATAAAATTTCCTTGAGAAATTTCGCGTAGCTTGGCATCTGTTGTAATGCATCTGCAAAAGGAATGTTAATGTGCAGTTTTTTAAATACATCAAGAAATTTAATGAACTGCTTATCATGCTTTCCTTTTCTAAGCCTCTGAGGGAAAGGCACTGAAAGTGTGTGATATGCCAACTCTGGTGGTATCTCGGGAAATGACAATTTTTCTTTCTTTTGCCTTTGCCTCTCTTCCCACTTTGGTTCATCTTCCCTAGAACTGGTTGGTTTCTCTTCAACAATTATCTTTTTGTCTACTTCCTCATCAGAATCTTCCTTTTCTTTTGGCGGGCTTCCTTTTTTCCCTAATTGTTCCACCTCTTCTAAAACTGTCCCACTTCTCAAAGTTGTTGTATTCACTTGCTCACGTGGGTTAGTTACCGTGTTGCTTGGCAGGGAAACTTGTGGTCTCTCATTTAGCTTATCAGCAAATTGACCCACCTGTACTTCCAAGTTCCGAACGGACGCCCCTTGGTTTCTGAAATTAGTTCTGGTCTCATTCATGAAACTTATGGTCTCTTGCATAAACTTTCCAAACATGTCCTCCAGTTTTGTCACTCTTTGCTCTCCCGGTTGATTGTTCACCCCCGCTTGGTTGTTTGGCATCGTTTTTTGGTTCCATTGATTGTTTTGCTGATTCTGTTGATTCTGATTGCCCCAAGATAGGTTCGGATGATTCCTCCAATCAGGATTATATGTGTTGGAGTATGGATTGTTCAGTTGCCTTTAATTTCCTGCCAAGTAGTTAACCTGTTCTGACGATGAAGTCGCTGAAGCAAACGTGTTCCCCATTTGACATTCACTACTCATATGACTACCTGCACAAAAATCACAAGTTAGTTGAGGTGCTTGAATAGAGTTTACCTGCATACTTCCCAACTGCTTTTGAAGTGCAGTGAGTTGGGCTGAAATGGCAGTGTATGCGTCAACTTCATGAAGACCCATAGATTTCTTCGGCTGCACCCTCTCATTAGGTCTTTGATAGTTGTTAGTTGCCAAAACTTCAAGCAACTCATGAGCTTCTTCCAGTGTCTTATTTTACAATGCTCCTCCTGATGCTGCATCCACCATGGTTTGCACATTAACCATCAATCCATTGTAAAACGTTTGGGCTTGCATCCAAACTGGCAACCCATGGTGTGGACACCTCCTCAGTAGTGCCTTGTATCTTTCCCACGCCTCATATAATGATTCAGACTCTTCCTATAGAAAAGATGTGATATCATTTCTCAATTTCGCTGATTTTGCTGGAGGAAAGAATTTGGTCAGGAACTTCTGTGCTAATTCGTTCCATGTTGTGATCGTTCCTGATGGTAGTGCCATTAATCATCCCTTAGCTTTATCCCTCAATGAAAAATGGAACAATCTCAATCTAATGGCATCATTTGACACTCCGTTGGACTTGAAGGTATCACAAATCTCCAAAAAGTTTGCAATGTGCAGATTTGGATCTTCCTTTAAATCCCCTTTAAACTGTACCAACTACTAGATCATCTGGATGATTGCCGGTTTTATTTCGAAGTTGTTGGCTTGTATTGCTGGTCTAGTTATGCTCGACCCACTGCCATCAACTGAGGGAACTGAAAATTCCCTTAATGTTCTATTTTCTGCCATCTCAATAACTATGACCTCTGGTTCAACTGTAGCCTCTCTTTCTCTTCTTTCTCTGTTAAGTCTTCTAGTGGTTCTTTCAATCTCAGGATCAACAGGAACCACTGGTTGACGACTTGCTCTTTGCATAAACTACACAAAAAGAGAGAAAAAGTGCAATCACAAGCTCACAGAAAAGAACAACAAAAATTAAACTAACACACAATTAAAACAAAAATAAAAAAAAAATTAAACTCCAATCTAGCTAACACAAGAAAAACTCAATGTTAACACAAAAATCAATCCCCGGCAACGGCGCCAAAAACTTGATGCGTTGTTATTACAACATGCAAATATAGCAAGTGCACTAGTTGCACAATGTAATAAAGTGATGAGTGAGTATCGTTCCCACAAGGATTAGGGTTTAGGGGAAACCGAAAATTGTTTGGATTTATGGGAGAATATAAAACTTAACTGAAAGAAAAATCTACTAAATGTAAAAACAACTAAATTATGAAAGCGAGATTTAACACAAGAGTAATATCAATTAAACCAAACGGTTAGGGTTTGACTTCATTTGGACTCTATAGATTAATTCTGTGGATTATGCTACTTTTACATTCAAATGCAAGGATTGTAAACCGAATTCCTTAAGTTGTAAAACACACCTTCTCAGGCCATGAATTTCTGCTTTTCCCTATTAATCTTCCGCACCCAACAAATTGAAGATTAACAAATCTAAGTTCATTAAGCTAATGGAATCCTAGATTGATTTCATTGTTTCTCAAATCTATCTCTAGCATTCAAAATAATAATGGTAATTATCCAAGAAGCTCAACATGATCATTTCTCAATGTCATCATGTTCAACAAGTAAAATCAATAAAAATCAGAATAATCACACAATCTACGCAATAGAATATAAAAGCAACAATCATCAATTGATTAATCCATAGAAATCCGAATTACATCAAAACCCTAACCCAAAATGGGTTAGTTCATAACTAAATTAACACAAACAGCAAGAAAAACAGTTTTCAACATATTGAAATATAGAGAAAAGAGTAAAAGCCACTAAAAACCCAACGAAAACCAGACGAATCCCCACCAAAATGGCAAGGTTTTCCTTATATAGTTCCCCCCAAAACCTAAAACCTTTCCTAAAATAAAACTGTGCGTTTTGGAAAAAACAAAATTTCGCAGACTTTGCCGCGGCGAAAGGCGAATAAAAAATTTCACCGCGGCGACGAACTAAAGTAAATCTCGTGCCTAGCTTCTTTCGCCGCGGTGAAGAATAAACTTCTCCGCGGCAAACCTTCCTGGAAAATTCTGAATTTACAAAATTGCCCTTTGCTTGCTTCCTTGCTTGAATCTTCGATCTTCGATGCTTTCCCATGGGAACAAACTTCATAGTGCTTCAACTCTGCTTCAGAACTTTCCCAAATTCTGAGATTCGCTTGCTTCTGGGTCCAGAAACTCCAATTCGCTCATTATTTGCTAAAATTGCACATTTCGGCTTGAAACATATAATATATAGAATTAAGTAGCAATTCAGGGATAAACGAACTAAAAAGTATCTAAAATCCAGCCAAAAAGCCTAAATAAAATAGTATAATCCTCGGATTATCATCTAACAATACCCCTCCTTGAAGAGCCACCTTGTCTTCAAGGTGGAGGTGAGGAAATTAGTTGTTGATGATCTCAAAAGATTCCCAGGTAGCATCAAAGGAAGGCAGATCGTGCCAACGGATAAGGACTTCCTTGGAACCATCAAGAAGGGTGCACATAGCCCAAGACCTTCGCAAGTTGAACCTGAAGTTCTAGGTCATTCGTGAGAAAAGAGGGCAGAGGTTGAATGGGTACTGAGCAATGCAGGTTGTGCTTCAGCTGTGAAACATGAAAAACGGGATGAATACGGGCTGTAAGGGGAAGTTCCAGCTTGTAGGCAACTTGACCGATTTTCTCCAGTACTCGGAAAGGTCCATAAAACCTTGGGCTAAGTTTTTCATTCAACCGTTTGGCCAGGCACTTAAATTTGTAGGGCTGCAGCTTAAGAAAAACATGATCACCTGGAGAAAATTGGATATCCCATTGGTGGTGGTCTGCATGTTCTTTCATGTGGACTTGTGCCACTCCAGGTTGTGTTTGAGTTCCTGGAGGATGGCATTGCGCTCAAGAATTTGATGGTTCACATCTTCCACCAGAGAGGGGTAATTGGTGAACTTAAGGAGAGTCGGAGGGTCACGACCATATAGAGCTTTGAAGGGGGTCATCTTGGTTGACCGATGATAAGTCGTGTTATACCAAAACTCAGCCCAAGATAACCAATTTGGCCATTGACGGGGTTATGAACTGCAGAAACAACGGAGGTATTCCTTTAAGCACCTATTTGCCACTTCGGATTGGCCATCTGTTTGGGGATGGTAAGCGGAGCTAAATTTCAAAGCTGTCCTAGAAACTCTGAAGATTTGTTGCCAAAATTGGCTCATGAAAAGTCTGTCCCTGTCAGAAATTATGGACTTGGGAAAGCCATGAAGTTTCACAATCTCCTTCATAAAAACTAAGGCCACCTCTTTGGCATTATAAGCGTGTGATAAGAGAAGGAAATGGCCATATTTAGTCAATCTATCAACTACCACCAGGATGCTATCGAACCCTTTAGCCTTAGGAAGGCCACCAATGAAGTCCATTGTCAATTCATCGAATGCTTGAGATGGAATAGGAAGTGGCTGAAGTAGCCTTGCAGGTTTCAAAGCTTAATGCTTGTTAACTTGACAAATGGAGCAAGTTTTCACAAAATTCTGAACATCCTTCTTAATGCCTACCCAATAAGCCACATTTGCCACCCTTTTGTATGTCAGGAATGACCCTCTGTTGGACTTAAATGAAATTCAGTTAGTAATTTAGGAATAAACCGTGAGCCCTTAGGCAAAACCAACTTATCTTTGTACAATAAACAGCCATGGCGGAGCTTGTAATTGGGTTGGTTGTTGGGATCCATAATCAGGTCCTGAATCAAGTGCTTAAGCTTGGGGTCTTGTTGGGCTTCATTTGCCAAGTCCTCATACTCTGCAAATTGGATCACCGATAGAAAGTTCAATTTCGGTCCCTCCTCTCTTCTAGATAAGGCGTCAGCCACCTTATTAGTGGTTCCTGGCCAATAATGGATGTCCACTTATAGATCGTGGAATAACATTACACAAAATGATCAGGCTCATTACTATGGGACTAGGCGGAGAAGGATATTTGAACCTTATAGGCAATGAATTTGGGCATCTTGGTGTGCAATTGATTATTAATATTCTGTGTTTATGTCTTTGCATTTCTACCATCTTTGACTTAGCCTTTGTTGAGTGTTAAGCTCTTAAATGACTTGATGTTATTCTTTTTTGTTGTTAATTTTTATAGAGTGAATAGATTTTCAAGAGGTGAGCAGCGTCTTCCTACTGGCGAAGTAATTCCTGGGAACAATTTCAGTTATGATAAATGCCGGCGTAGGTTTGATCTGGTAAGTTTCTCCCTCGGTTAGAATTTGAACAATAAATCTTGCAAAGTTTTAAAGGGCATACCTAAAATTTTTGCTTACTTTCATGCTGGCATCATTAAATTAATGAACTGCACGTATGTTTTAATGTGGACATAGAGTGAATTTGAGAGGCACTAAATCCATTATTAGCAGGGATAGGCTTACTATAACTGAAAAATTCGGTGAATATATTATGATGAAGAAAACCACAAGCAAAGTTTGCTAAATAAGATTACTTGGCCGAGATATGGTTTTTCATTATCATAATGAGGAGAAAAAGAGTTTTAAATCTTCTTATGGAAACCTTCTTTGACCATATAGTGCCAAAAGAATCATGGACCTATATACTGTATTTAAGTGTATATGAATTCTCTTAGGTCATGGTTGGTCAGTGGAAGGGAAAAGTAAAGAAAAATATTGTAAATGGCATGGAAGAGAATGAGAATGAGAACATACATAGTAATAGAATAAGATTTCCATAATTTGGTTACAACATAAACTTTGTAATGGAAAAAAGTAAATCATAAATAATTTGTACAAGTTCACTCTCTCAGAAATATTTGATATTTTTATCATTTCATATGGCGAATTACAAATTATAATCTAAATTTAATATTTAAGCTAATAGAAAATATCTTGGTATTTGCTTCATAAATATATGAGGTATTTTTGGTAGTTAATGTGTTTATAAGGTAAGGACTCAAGGTTCTTATTCCCAAGACTAGGTAAAACTGTAGAAGGGATCCTTAATATTTAGGAGAAAGGAATCCAATTCCTTATCCCATGGATTCCTATGAACCAAAAACCATTAATCTACTTTCCAACTTCTCGGTGCTTATCATTTTATTTCAACTTATCAATCATTTCTCGTTTTACTTTTACATTTAACCTAATCACTTGGTTAACATAACATTTTAATTCATATGATTGTTTTGTCGTCTAATTTACATGATTGACTTGTCATGAGTCGTACATATTCTATCTTTTTTAGAAGTTACTTTTTGTTTTTTTTATTTTTATGACATATAACGTCTTTCATTGTAATAGTAACTTTCACAGATGACATCCATATAATTCTTAAAAGTAACTAAATATTATCGGGTGTTGGATACAACCAAGGGGATGTAGAATATTTAAGATATCACGGAATGCAAAAATTTGATTGGGCGATGCACCATCTTGAAGAGAAGTATACCGTATGTTCTAATTGAACTAAATTTCTTACTTGTATAATTAATGTTAAATTTTTTTGGAATTATGTATTGTTATGGTATTTATCCATTTTTATCTATTAAATATTTATTATGGTATTTTATGAGTTATATGAAGGCAATTATAATATATTAATGATATTTCTCATAAATTATAGGGTTTATTTTAATGACCAGTACACCTTTTAGACTTTTTAGAATTAAAAATTGGTCTACTAGTTAACTGTTGTTGCAGTTTATGACTTCTGTGCATCAATACATATCACGTAAAGATGAAGGAGACAGGATTATTGTCTTGAGAGGGGAAACCTTGTTTTTGTCTTCAATTTTCATTGAGTAACAACTATTCTTACTACCGAATTGGCTGCTTAAAGCCAGGAAAATATAAGGTAAGCATTTAATTTTTTTCACTTTTTCGTGTTTTAGCTTTGATACTTACAAATATTTTATGCATATGGTTATTTTTTCTCACCTAATTTTTTTTTATTTCTTTTTTCTGGTAATAATCCAATTATTTAAATAGAAAGTTTGAATCTTATATTAACTTTTCTCATAGTTCTAGATTTCATTTTTACTTATTAGGGTGTAGTGTATTCTAATATCATTTGCGTCAATGAAATGTATTCAATAATTGGTTCAATAGGATTTTAATCAAGTTAAATTTCATGAACTACCATGTGCAAATTCTAGGCTTCTTGAATTTATGCTCTAAATCACACCTTTTATTTTTCTGTCATTTCGCAGCTTCACTCATGACACCTCTCTCATAGTGACCTGATGGATTCTTTTACTAGAGAAAGTTTTAAACCTAATTTAGAACTATTTTGTCAACTTAACCTTCACATGTCGGGTAAGAAAACTGAATTTAATTGCATTTAATATTGTAAATTATAGTATTACACGATATATTCACGAGATATGAACTTAATATTATGTTTCTAATCAAGGTAAGAAAATATATAATAACCCCACATTTGTATTTTATTAATTACTCTCTATCAAACAGAAGTTTTCTTTAAACTAAAACTTCATATTGTATATATTCTTAGAATGGTTAAATTTATTGTCATTATTTCTATTTAATTTTGTGATTTAAATTATATTTGTTTTCGTCTTTCCAGGTTGTCTTGGATTCAGATTATCAGTTGTTTGGAGGCTTTAACAGGCTTGACCATAATGCTGAGTACTTCAACTCAGTAAGAAATTTCACTTGCGGAGGATATTTTTAAATCTTCTGTTGTTTTACTTTTTTGATTAATGATGTGGTTTTACTTCAATCATGCTCGTGCAGGAAGGGTGGTATGATGACCGGCCTCGTTCCTTCTTGGTATATGCACCGAGTAGAACAGTTGTTGTCTATGTACTAGTAGATAATGAATTGGAACCTCAAGTAAAGGATGAATTGGAGCCTGCTCCAATCTAGAAGGAACCGGAACCTGCTCAAGTAGAGAATGAATTGGAATCTGCCGAGGACTGAAATTGATATCTAACACATGTGATGATGTAAGAGTGACTAGAGAGAGCACTCTTTGCTGTGCTCTGGGCGCTCAATGTCCTAATAAAAAATGTAGTGAAGAGTCTACGCCAAATTTCATTGCCAGTCTGGCAACGTAGAAGTGAAAGATGAGCCCAAGGTAAAGCAAAGCATACATCCAAGTTGTCCTACTTTCAGAAGGTCAAATTGTCTATCAAGTTCCACGAGAGAATGTCCTTCAATTCTTTGAATACATGGGTTTCAAATGCCCAGACAGAAAAGGAGTTGCTGACTTTCTGCAAGAAGTAACTTCCAAGAAGGACCAGGAACAGTATTGATTTAGGAAGAGCCAACCATACAGATTTGTTTCGGTTTCTGATTTTGTTTCGGTTTCAATTCTTTCCACATAGGCTAACAAACTGACTTAGATCTTAGGGTTCCTTTTGACAATTCCAGAGCCCACCCTGCTGCATTGGTGACTGAAAAGTATGGTATTCCAAATTGGGAATTGTTCAAGGCATGTTTTGCAAGGGAGTGGCTGCTAATGAAGCGTAATTCATTTGTTTATATATTCAAGACTACCCTGTTACGATTATGTCATTAATAGCCATGTTCGTGTTCTTTAGATTAGAAATGGAACCTGGCACTTTGTTGGAAACCCCCTGCAATCCAAAAGTTCCACAACCAACAACACAAACACAGAGCAAACAGTATGTGCAAAAAGAAGCAAAAGCAGATTGTATTGATAGATACTGAACAAAATGAAAACAGAAGAATTGAAATAACTGATAGTCCCAGCAGTTCGAGGAGCTGGGGACCTCCCAAACAATTCCAGAGAAAATATTACTTGATTCCTACTATCCCACATACTCTCCCTTTTATAAGCTACTTCTTCCAATCTGTACCCCTTATGACAGCCAGGTGTACAACCTCCTAACAAACTCATCATCAATCCTAACAACCCTTAATGCCCACCTCACCATTTTGTAACAAACCCATATTCACGTGTCCCTTTTCTTATTCCTTCCCCTACCCTTAGATTTATAGACCTTATGTATGGGGGGTCTAACAATACCCGCCCCTCGAAGAGCCACCTTGTCCTCAAGGTGAAAGTGGGGAAATTGGCTATTGATGACCTCAAAAGACTCCCAAGTAGCATCGAAAATAGGCAGATCGTACCAGCGGATGAGGACCTCAGTGGAGCCATCAATAAGAGACCTTACATCCATTACCTCAGCCGGTTGAACCTGCAATTCCAGGTCATCGGTGAGACAGGAAGGTAGAGGCTATACTGAAACTAAGCTATGCAAACTGTGCTTCAACTGGGATACGTGAAAAACAGGATGAATACGGGCTGTTGGGGGTAATTCTAATTTGTATGATACTTGGCCGATTTTCTCCAAGACCCGGAAAGGCCAATAAAATCGAGGACTCAGTTTCTCATTCAACCGTGTGGCCAAGGATTTAAATTTATAAGGTTGTAGGCGAAGATACACATACTCTCCTGGTGAAAATTGAACTTCCCTTCGATGACGATCTGCATGTGTTTTCATGTGAACTTGTGCTGCTTCCAGGTTGTGTTTGAGGTCCTGAAGGATGGCATTTCGTTCATGGATCTGTTGGTTGACTTCATTGACCTGAGAGGGGTAGTCTGTGAACTTTAGAAGGATCGGGGGGTCACGGCCGTACAAGGCTTTGAAAGGTGTCATCTTGGTGGAGCGATGATATGTTGTGTTGTACCAAAATTCAACCCATGGCAGCCAGGTTGGCCATTGACGGGGCTGTGAGCTGCAAAAACAGCGAAGGTATGCCTCCAAACACCTGTTTACCACTTCGGATTGACCATCCGTTTGTGGGTGGTAAGCGGAACTAAATTTCAAGGCTGTGCCAGAAACTCTGAACATCTCTTGCCAAAACTGACTCATGAAAAGTCTATCTCTGTCAGCAATGATGGATTGAGGGAACCCGTGCAGCTTTACTATCTCTTTTATGAATATTAAGGCTACCTCCTTGGCGGTATAAGGATGCGACAAGAGTATAAAATGTCCATATTTAGTTAATCGGTCTACCACAACTAGAATGGTGTCAAACCCCTTGGTCCGTGGGAGACCCCCAATGAAGTCCATCGTCAAGTCATCAAAAGTCTGAGTTGGTATCGGCAGTGGCTGAAGTAATCCAGCTGGTTTCAAGGCTGAATGTTTATTAACTTGACATACGGTACAGGTCTGAACGAAATTCTGGATATCCTTCTTCATGCCTACCCAATACGCGACGTTGGCTACTCTTTTATATGTTCGGAAGAATCCTGAGTGACCACCAGTTGGGCTGGAGTGAAATTCAGTTAATAGTTTCGGAATGAAGCGAGAACCCTTGGGTAGAACCAACCTATCCTTGTACAATAAGCAGCCATGGCGAAGTTTGTAGTGCTGTCGACTGTTGGGTGCCAAAACCAGATCTTGAATTAGCTGTCGAAGCTTGGGATCCTGATGGGCTTCCGTTGCTAAATCCTCATATTCTGCAAACTGCCTCACTGTCAAGGAAGATAATTCTGGCTCCTCTTCTCGCCGCGATAAAGCATCAGCTACCTTATTAGTGGTTCCCGGCCAATAATGGATATCAAATGTAAACCCCATCAATTTGGACACCCATTTCTGCTGTTCTGGGGTCTTAATCCGCTGATCCTTGAGGAATTGGAGGCTTCGCTGGTCTGTTCGAATGATGAATTTCCTCCCCAATAAGTACGTGCTCCATTTGTGCACTGCGAACACGACAGCCATTAACTCTCTCTCGTAAACTGATTTTTGTTTAGCTTGAGGGGAGAAGGCTTTACTTAAATAAGCAATGGGTCGTCTTTTCTGAACTAATACAGCCCCCATCCCCTGTCCTGATGCGTCCGTGTGGATCTCGAATGAAGAGTTGAAATCTGGGGCTGCCAAAACAGGAACTGAGGTCATGGCGTCTTTTAAGGCAAGAAAAGCTTGTTGCGCCTCTTGATCCCAACTAAAAGAATTTTTCTTCAATAATCTTGTGAGTGGTTGTGCGATGCTGCCGTACCCCTTTACAAACCTGCGATAGTACCCCGTTAATCCCAAAAATCCACGGAGGCTCTTCACATTAGTGGGTGTAGGCCAAGAAACCATAGCAGCAACTTTCTGCGGATCGGCTTCAACCCCATTGGCCGAAATTAGATGCCCCAAATACTCCAGCCTCTGTTGCCCGAATAGACATTTCTTAAAATTCCCAACCAAATCATTATCATCCAGAATCATAAGAGCTTGCTGTAGATGGCTGATGTGTGATTCCAAGTCGGGGCTGTAAATCAAAATATCGTCAAAAAACACAAGCACAAACTTACGCAGAACTGGTTTAAAAATGATGTTCATTAAGGACTGAAACGTTGAGGGAGCATTGGTCAAACCGAACGGCATAACCAAAAATTCATAATGACCGTCATGTGTTCGAAAGGCTGTTTTGGGGACATCTTCATCCTTTATTCTGATCTGGTGGTATCCGGATCGAAGGTCGAGTTTCGAGAAGATAGTAGCCCCGGCCAATTCATCCAACAACTCTTCGATGGTGGGGATTAGGAATTTGTCAGGGATGGTTATGTTGTTGAGGGCCCTGTAATCGACGCAAAATCTCTAACTCCCATCTTTTTTCTTAACTAACAATACCGGGCTGGCAAATGGACTGGTACTAGGCTGGATAATACGGGCAGCTAGCATTTCTTCCACTAATTTTTCAATTTCATTTTTTTGAAAATAGGGATACCTATAGGGTCGGATGTTAAGGGCTGGTGCGCCTTCTTTCAGGTTTATGGCGTGGTCATGGGTACGGTGTGGAGGAAATTTGGACGGTTGGTCAAAAAGGTGTTGATATTGATCAAGTAATGCCTGAATTTGTGGACTGGTTGTTGGCCTTGGGTTTATGAATTTTTCTTCCAGGGAGCAACATTTTACCAGAAACCCTCCCCCATTGTTGTTGATGGTCCGTAACATTGACTTTAATGAGATACCCGACTTTACCAGAGACGGATCCCCCTGTAAATTGACTCTGCCGCCATTCAGCTCAAAGCTCATCGTCAATTTTTTCCAGTTCGCACAGACATCCCCTAAGGAACTCAACCAAGTTATACCCAGGACAATATCAGCTCCACCTAGCTCAAATGGAAAGAAGTCTTGCCTGATTTTAATTCCTTGTACCTCCAGTATGACCTGTCGACACACCCCTTGCCTTTTACAGTGACTCTGTTTCCCACCATCACCCCAAACATTTTTCCCTGTTCCACCGTAATACCCACCTCTTGACCAACTCCAAGAGAGATGAAATATGTGACGCGCCGCTGTTACCAACACCACGATGTCAGAACCCATAATCTGACCTTGACCTTTTCGTTTGTCGGACGATATGCCCACGATGGAATTCATGGACAGAACCAAGTCGTTTCCCTCTTGGCTGTGATTTTCGTCAACCTCTGGTGGGATTTCACTCTTCTCGGTTTCGTCTTCACAACACCAACAGGATCTGCAAGGATTTGCTCGACAGCGGTGATTTGGACCGAACTTTTCGTCACATCGGAAGCAAAGTCCTTTTCTCTCTTGTATTGTAGGTCAGCTTCGGACAGTCGCCAGAAATTTCCACCAGATCCCCCTCGAAAACTCGCGTGAGTGTTTTCCGGTGTCCTCTCTTTCCTGTGTGTGCGCAACGACGGTTCTGGCTTGGATCTGGAGGTTTTGAAGAGTAGGCCACCAGACGGGTCGGGTCGGGTCAGGGTTGCTGATTGACTTTGCTGGGTTGGACCACCAATAGGCCGACTTGATTCTGGGCTACTAGAGATCTGGAGTAGCTTTCCTTAGTTCCTGGGTTTAAACGATTTGGGCCGACCTTTATCTATGACCCAGTTTTTTTCTTCAACACAATGGGCCTGTTCAATTAGTTCTTGCAAAGAGTTGGGCCTTAACACCCTTAACTCAGCCCTTATTTTTCTGAGCCCGTTAATAAAGACTCCATAATATTTCTTCACCTAAGTCCTTCAATGGTGCTGTGTGTGATTCAAACTCCTCCCTATATTCAATCACGGTGGGTGTGTTTTAACGCACCAGTGCTCATGCGCAGAGCCTTGGAAGGATGGTCGGAATCTGGCGATTAGAGCAACTTTGAACTCATCCCACGATTGAAAGGTTCCTCCCTTCCCTCATTGGACCCGTTCAATGCCTTACCCTACTGCAGACAGCCGCGGCCTAACCATTTCTGACGACCCCAAAATTGGTTTGATAGCAAAGTAGCGGTCAGCGCGAAAAGTCCATCCGAAGGGGTCTTCTCCACTGAAAATCGGGAGTTCTAGTTTTCGGCCCTTCTTCTCTTCTTTCCCACCTTCCCTATTTGTTTCTTGTCCCTGTTCTAGATCATTCCCAGACTCTGTATTTTCGGAATTTGAGTGCGATTTTTCATGGTATCGTTTCTCATCCCTCTCCTCTCTTAATCTCATTAATTCCCTCATCTCTGTCAAATATTCCTTGAGGCTTCCCATATCTGTTTTTACTGAACTTATATCCTCTTGTACAGACTTCATCTCCTTTTCCATATTTTCCATCCTACCCTCCATCTTCGATTTGACCATTCCCCGTGTGTGATCGTTTGTGTGTTGTCTTTCGAACCTGCTCTGATACCAATCTATTGGAAACCCCCTGCAATCCAAAAGTTCCACAACCAACAACACAAACACAGAGCAAACAGTATGTGCAAAAAGAAGCAAAAGCAGATTGTATTGATAGATACTGAACAAAATGAAAACAGAAGAATTGAAATAACTGATAGTCCCAACAGTTCGAGGAACTGGGGACCTCCCAAATAATTCCAGAGAAAATATTACTTGATTCCTACTCTCCCACATACTCTCCCTTTTATAAGCTACTTCTTCCAATCTGTACCCCTTATGACAGCCAGGTGTACAAACTCCTAACAAACTCATCATCAATCCTAACAACCCTTAATGCCCACCTCACCATTTTGTAACAAACCCATATTCACGTGTCCCTTTTCTTATTCCTTCCCCTACCCTTAGATTTATAGACCTTATGTATGGGGGGTCTAACACACTTTCTTTGGTGGAACTAAGTATTTTGGAGCATTGTTTTTCAGTTTAGTTAATGTGATGTTTAATGGGATGACGGAACTTTCAATGACTATTATGAAGCTTCCTTTCTTCTATAAACAAAGGGATCACTTATTCTATCCTGCATTGACTTTTTCTTTACCTATATGGATTCTTAGGATCCCTTTATCGTTTATGGAGTTAGCTATATGGATCGTTCTGACATACTTCACTCTCGGTTTTGCTCCCTCTCCTAGCAGGTAAAGCAATTCATCTAGTTCCCTTCAGTCCATAATAATCACCTGTTGAAAACTATTGATGCTATATTTTGTAATTATTGTTTCTGTGTTTTGGGTTTTGTCATACCTGTAATTAGAACTAGATCAGCTACTAGAGTTCTTTTGCTAATAATTCTTTTATTTTTTCTTCTGTAGGTTTTTACGACAATTCTTGGCATTACTTGGTGTACATCAGATGGCTCTGTCCCTCTTTCGATTCATTGCTGCTCTTGGATGAACAGAAGTTGTATCAAAGTTGCTGGGTACGTTCACCTTGCTAATGGTTTTTCTGCTTGGAGGATTTATTATTTCCAAAAGTGAGAATTTAACCCTTTTTGCCATTTTAATTTATTTTTTAAGCAAAACCGTTTATAATCCAATTTATTATGCCCAGTATTGGACGGTAAATATTACTAAATAATTAGGTTCATTGCTAGGGATACTTTTTCCTTAAGCAATGATTCATTTTAAAAATCTTTAGCTTTTTTTTTCCTGAAGATGACCTTGAGCCATGGATGATGTGGGGCTACTATATGTCTCCTATGATGTATGGACAGAATGCACTAGTTATGAATGAGTTTCTTGATAAAAGATGGGACACAGTAAGTTCTATTATGCTTTGATCATCTTGTTTTTTATTTGCATTGCAATTTTCACTTAGCTAAACTATGGTGTATCTAGTTTTCCTGTCCTTAATTCATCAAAAAGATCTTATAAGTTACAATCTCATGCAGCCCAACAATGACACCAGCATTGATGTGCCTACAGTTGGGTAAGCACTTCTTAAGGCTAGAGGCTTCTTCACCCATAAGTATTGGTTTTGGATTTTTTCTTCTCTTGAACGTTTTATTCATTGGTGCATTGACTTATTTGAGTTGTAAGTTATTGTATCTAATTTCATCTCCGGATATCTTGTAGACTTGTACAGAGTTCAAGTTTCAATGTTTAATTAACATCTCTTCTCGTATTGGAAATTGTTTTCAGCTTTTGGTGAGTCAAAAACAACTGTGATGAGAACACAACCCAATGCTTAATAAAATGCTATTAGTGAAAACTCAGCAACACATCTCTGTAACTGGGAACTAAACTAATATATATATTGAATTGAAAATGGCCAAACACTGCAAGTAGAAAATAATAATGACAGAGAAAAATAAAAAGGGTGGCTAGCACTTCGAAGGTCTAACGGCCTCCCAACTGATTCTAGATTTCATGATATGCTCAGCTAGCTATTGCTCTCGCTTATATATAACTGAAATCACACTCTGCACTCCCTTACGTGGAGATTCCTCCTAACTAATTTCTAATCTGAATTCCCCTTTCTGCCCCTTTCCACTGAATTTCCCAGGCTGGCCTTTTTCTTCCTCTTCTTGTACAGTTTAGTTGGCCTATCAATACCCCTGCCTTCGAGACCCACCTTGTCCCCAAGGTGAAAGTCTGGGAATTGCAGCAAGATCACGTCATAAGCCTCCCAAGAGGCTTCAAATGGTGGGAGGTCCTGCCATTTAATCAGAACTTCCAGAGAACCATCCAGCAACTTGCGAGTGGAGAGGACAACTTCAGGTTGCACTTGTAGTTCTAAGTCTTCAGTTAAAAAAGAGGGAAGCTGTTGAACAGGGACGGAAGAATGTAGACTTGGTTTAAGTTGGGAAACATGAAACACCGGGTGGATGCGAGAAGTAGGGGGAAGGTCCAATCAATAAGCCATTGGACCAATTCTGTCTAACACCTTAAAGGGGCCATAGAAGCGAGGGCTTAACTTCTCATTGAGCTTCCTAGCTAAGGATCGAAACCGATACGGCTGGAGCTTCAAATATACTAAATCCCCGGGTTGAAAAAAGACATCCCGACGGTGTGAATCCGCAAACTGCTTCATTTGATCTTGGGCTACAGCCAAATTATGCTTGAGTTCTTCCAATATGGCATTTCTGTCCCTAATCTGTCGGTTGACATCTTCAATCAAGGAGGGGCAGTCAGTGAGTTTTAAAAGAATGGGAGGGTCCCTGCCATATAGAGCCTTGAAGGGGGTCATTTTGGTGGAGCTGTGGTACGTACTGTTGTACCAAAACTCAACCCACGCTAACCATTTGGGCCACTATCGAGGTTGGGAACTGCAAAAACAAGGGAGATAGTGTTAGTAAACGGTCCCGTATACGCAGCAGAAACAAATAAAATAAAATACAAGGATCATTTACATGAGCCAAGATCAAGGGTATAATTTTACAATTCATATTAAAGCAAGAATCTGCAGAAATTAATAATCTGTGTTTAGAAACCATACGCACGTTTGGAGGCTCCACCACTATTGTCTTTGAACGTTTTGCTACCAATCCAAGTGTAGGATCGAACCTGCGTAGTCCACACGAAGACAATCTCAAAAGAACCAAAGAGGGATTTGCTAGATCCTCTTTGGCTCCAAGATTAAGAAGAAAAACAAATCAATTGAAATTGATTTTAGGCTAAGAGTGTTTCTACCGTGGGAGTGAAAAGAGAGGGCTGCTGTGTGTGTTATTTTTCAAGGAAAAATCAATTCTACTTATTAATTAACACACACTTTTCTTTTTATAGTAAAATAATCAAGTTGCCCTAATCCCATACGGAATAGGCTTGGGCTCCAACCCAAACGCCCCATGTTGCCAAACACTCCCAATTTGATTTATTTTATTTTCCATCATTATCTCAATTAAAATCAATTAATATATATTTAAATATATATTAACATTTAACAATAATGATAATATATTTAAATATGTGCGAACACACATTTAAACGTAATTTCACTTATTTAATTTTTCTAACAAATTAAATAAAGGCTACGACCTCAGCAAATTTAATTGCACTGTGAAATTACCAAAATACCCTTTCGCCTAAAAAGACGAAAACGCCCTTCTTTCTTCTTGGCTCTTAAATTATCTTCTATGTGTGTGACCCATAGGCTCCTCATCATACCGGTAGTGTATAGTATCGCGATTAACACCAATTAATCGTCTCACTAATACACAGACCAAGATTGGCCCCTAGCAAGGCATCATGGCCACCCGATAGATTCGGATTCAGCAAAGTAGCTACCTGTCAACGATATGGTTACCGTACAATACGATCCTTTCATCATACGTTATCTCGACGAGACGAAGGCATAGAAATAGTGTCAACCTTCGGTTACTCTCGATATTATATATTCAGTTTCTGGACCAATGACCCGTATTATAATCTGGATAGAGCAACAACTCAATCCCACTGTGGCCACAGTTTTAGTGTCATTGCCATATACTGAATTGCGCCGTGAGATAACTTCTCCCGTACCCGGGAGTGATGAATCCTTTGTCAATCCACCATAGTCTTGATACACTCCTTGATATAGCCAATCACCACCGTACTGACAGCTCTGAATAGAACTGCGTTAGGCTAGTGTCAAACTGTACCAATCGGTGCACAAGGCGCTCCGGTGATCTCAAGTCTAAGGATCACATGCACCACCATTCGTTAGAGGATTTGTTCCATAGACACTGGGGTTACCATCCATATGGAATCCTCTGGTGGGTCAGTCCAGTGAACTTGCTGCGGTATATCCGCCTACAACAAGCACCCATGTGTTGCACCAGGTTGTCACCAAACAACCTTGACAAGTGAGATCAGTCACTGCCTTTCGACAGGGTCGTTCAACACTATGATAGCCTTACCGTATTATCTGTGCCCTTACTTCAGAATAATACTAGAGCTACGGACGTTTCTAGAATGGCCACCATATGTGCTCATAGGGTTCTCACTATCAACATTTGAAACACTTGATACCCTCGTCACGGTTCTACCATTCTAAGGACATATATAAAAACATATTGCAATAATAATGATTTACGCGATATAGAATAAAATGCCTTTTATTGATTAATGAACATTATTACAAAGAGTCAATTCTACAATAATTGATTGGCTCTAGGGCATCTACTCTAACAGATAGGCCTCTAAGCACTGGTTAACCACCTCTGTTTGAGGATGGTAGGCGGAGCTAAATTTAAGAGATGTGCCTGCTGATTTAAACAATTCTTGCCAAAATTGGCTCATGAATACCCTATCGCGATCAGGAACAATAGATTGTGGAAAGCCATGAAGTTTTACCACCTCACGTATAAACTCATTAGCGACATCTTTGGCGGTGTAAGGATGGGGTAACAATAGGAAATGAGAGTATTTTGTGAGACGATCGACCACCACAAAAATAGTGTCAAAACCTTTGGCCTTAGGCAAACCACCTATGAAGTCCATTGAAAGATCATCAAACACTTAGGTTGGGATAGGAAGGGGCTATAACAACCCTGTAGGTCTGAGTGAAGAGTGTTTGTTAACTTGGCAAGTGGCACATGTCTGAACAAATTTTAGCACATCCCATCTGATACCCTCTCAAAACACAACAGCAACAATTCTTTTATAAGTCCGAAAGAAGCCAAAGTGGCCACCACTCGGACTACAATGAAATTCCCCCAGTAGTTTAGGAATGAATGGGGAGTTTTTAGTGAGGACAACCTGTTTTTAAACAATAAACAACCTTTACGGAGTTGGTAGTGAGGACTACTATTGGGGTCGAAAAGAAGGTCTTGAACAATAACTTGTAACTTAGGATCAGCTTGTGCTTCAGCTGCTATAGCATCATAATCCATGAACTGAACTATGGTAATGGCAATGAGTTCCCTTGTGTCCTCTCTTCGGGACAAGGCATCAGCCACCTTGTTAGAATTGCCCGGAAGGTAGTGAATCTCAAATAAGTATCTCATGAGCTTTGAAATCCACTTGTACTGATCTGGCGTTTTAACCCTTTGGTCCATAAGAAATTGTAAGCTTCGTTGGTCCATCTTGATGATAAATTTGCAGCCAATGAGATAATGACTCCACTTACGAATGGCAAAGACACTAGCCATAAGTTCCCGTTCATAGGCTGACTTAATCCGAGATTGAAGTGAGAAAGCCTTACTGAAGAAGCAATAGTCCTAGCATTCTGTACTAAAACAGCACCCATTCCAGCCCTTGAAGCATCTGTCTGAATCTCAAATGGAAGCTCAAAATTGGGTATCGTTAAAATGGGCACAGTGGTCATGGCAGTCTTAAGATTGTCAAATGCCCCTTGAGCTTTATCACCCCAGCTAAATGAATCTTTTTTTAATAATTGGGTAAGTGGCTGAGCTATGGAACCATAACCTTTCACAAACCGCCGATAATACCCCATAAGCCCTAAAAACCCTCTCAAGCTTTTCCAATTGTGCGGTACAGGCCAAGATATCATTGCTTCAATCTTCTGCGGTCCAGCCTCCACCCCCTAGGCTGATATTAAGTAGCCCAGATATTCTAACCTGTATTGAGCAAAAAGACATTTCTTTTGGTTGACCACCAGTGCATTATCCTACAAAATCTGGAAAGTTTGTTGCAAGTGTTGAATGTGGGTAGTCATGTCAAGGCTGTAGATGAGAATATCGTCAAAGAAGAATGAACTTCTGTAATAATGGCCGAAAAATTATATTCATAAGGGCCTAGAAGGTAGATGGTGCATTCGTTAACCCGAAGGGCATCACCAAAAACTCATAATGGCCCTCGTAGGTGTGGAAGGCTGTCTTTGGAATGTCCTCCTCTTTAACTCTAATTTGATGGAATAGGGAACTTGTTGGGTATGGTAATGCTATTTAAGGCTCTAAAGTCAACACAGAATCGCCAACTCCCATCCATTTTCTTTACTAACAACACGGGATTGGCGTAGGAGCTTGTGCTAGGTTGGATAATCCCTGCATCCATCATTTCCCCAACTAATCTCTCAATCTCATTTTTTTGGAGGTAAGGGTATTTATATGGTTTGATATTGGGTGGGTTGGTTCTTGGTTGCAAGGTAATGGCATGGTCAAGTTTTCTGCGAGGAGGGAGTCTAGTGGTTTGGTCAAAAACTTGGGCGAAATCAATCAACACCTCTGCCACCACAGGTTCCAATTTTCCTTCTTCCAGACTATCCTTGACCTCTATTGAATTGCATTCCACCACGTATCCATCCCCTTCCAGTGGCAGCATCCTGAGTAAAGTTTTCAGAGAAAGTACTGTCTTAACAAGTGAAGGATCTCCCTTGAGTATCACCTGTTTACCTTCCTTAGCAATCGCCATAGTCAACTTGCCCCAATTGGAATAAACATCACCTAAGGTGCTTAGCCAAGTAATTCCTAGGACCACATCGGCCCCACCCAATTGAAATGGAAAAAAATCTTGTTGAACTTCCATCCCTTGCATTTCTAACTTCACATCTCGACATATCCCCTCACCCTTGATTTTGAACCCATTACCCACCATGACCCCGAAGGACTTAGTTCCATCGATCGGGATTTCCGGTTTTTGCACTAACCCATGTGAGATAAAGTTATGTAAGGCTCCACTTTCTACTAACACAACCACCTCCTCACTTCCAATCTACCCCCGAATCTTCATGGTTCGATCTGATGTAATGCCAACAATGGAGTTCATGGATGGCGATAGAGAATTACCTTCCACGGAGTTTTCTGTCTCTGGTACACTCATGGTTTCTCCTCTGTCAGGTTCATCGTCATCCAGTAGAATTAAAACCTAAAGAGATCGACTCTTACACCGGTGATTTGGCCCAAATTTCTTGTCACACCGGAAGCACAGTCCCCTTTCGCGCTTATATTGCAGATCTGCCTTTGTCAGTCGTCGGAATCCATCATTGCGGGGTGGGGTGGTTGTTCCTCCCATTGATTTTTCTCTCCTATCCCACATTCGGTTGTTCTATCCTGTTTCAGTAGGTTTGACTCCCATATTCCACCCATTTTGTCGTCCCAGATCTGGAGAAATAGAGACCCAATTGTAACTCTTGGGTTTGCCCATTTGGGTTTTGAAAAATCTGGGCTTAGTTTTGTCCAAGACCCAATTCTTCTTTTCTATTCTGTGGGCCTGGTCAATAAGCTCAAATAAACTGTTGGATCTACTCACCCTTAGCTCAGCCCTTAACTCTTCTCTAAGGCCATTTGCAAAGATGCCCATTAGGAGATCTTCTCCTAACTCACGCAGAGGGGTTGATAATTCTTCAAACTATTCACGATATTCAGTCATAGTCCCAGTTTGCCTCAACGCCACCAGTGCTTCATAAGCAGACCCCTTATACGATGGTCTGAATCTTTCTACTAGCGCTGATTTGAAAGAGCTCTAGGAGGTTATTGGCGACCGAGATTCGACCCACTAGTACCAGTTCAAGGCTCAACCCTCCATACACACCGTCGTTGCCTGCACTTTCTCTTCTTCCTCGTATTGATTGACTGTAAAGTACCGATCAGCTTTGAAGGTCCATCCAAAAGGATCATCTCCGTTAAATATTGGCAACTCCAGTTTGCGAATCCTCTTGTCCTCCTTCTCATTATCGCTGCTGTGATTTCATTCAGATTCTCCAATGACGGGGATGATTTCTCCTTCTCCTTATTTCGTTTTTCATCCCTTTCTTCCCTCATACGCATTAATTCGTGCATCTCCGTTAAATACTCCCTCACACTTCCCAGGTCAATTTTCATCGTGTCCACGCTTTCCTTCACTGTCTTCATTTCCTTTTCAACGTTTTCCATTATGTTCTCCATCTTGGGTTTTACCATTCCCCAACCTTGCTCTAATACCAATTTGATAAGAACACAACCCAATGCTTAATAAAATGCTATTAGTGAAAACTCAGCAACACATCTCTGTAACTGGGAACTAAACTGATATATATATTGAATTGAAAATGGCCAAACACTGTAAGTAGAAAATAACAATGACAGAGAAAAATAAAAAGGGTGGCTAGCACTTCAAGGGTCTAGCGGCCTCCCAACTGATTCCAGATTTCATGATATGCTCAGCTAGCTATTGCTCTCCCTTATATACAACTGAAATCAGACTCTCCGCACTCCCTTACGTGGAAATTCCTCCTAACTAATTTCTAATCTGAATTCCACTTACTGCCCCTTTTCCACTGAATTTCCTAGGCTGGCCTTTTTCTTCTTCTTATTGTACAGTTTAGTTATAGGAGGCCTATCAAACTGTCATAGAGGATAATGGAGACAAGAAGAATAAACAAGCCTCTGAGGAACATGGAGTAGAAGGTTTCTGTTTTTGCTTTTTCCTATTTTTCCTTGCGAGCCTTGTTAATCCTGTTAAAATGTGGATCATAGAATGGCCAGCAATCATTCTGTTTTTCAATTAGATATTATATGTATGTAGCAACACTGTCGGTATAAAACTTTTTAGCTGTATTTTTGTTTTTTCCTGTAGAGATGGTAGCCTTGCTAGGAGATTTTAGGAGTTTTCTACACTCAAATTGTTTGCTATTAGATGATGGAGGACTTTGTCTTACAGTCTCATCTGTCTGCCTCTCAACTGATTCCTTCCAACTTTTTCTCCTTCAGTTTACCAAAGTCAAGTTTTATTTGTACAAGAATTAAAGCTGGTCTATCAAATGCACGAACATGAAGTGAAAACTGCATTAAGTAGGGCTAATGATTTTAGCAAAAGTATGTATCTTGGAGAATTATGTTATTTACCGGTACCAATCAAGAATCATATTCCAGCTTTTTTCCACAAACCTTCATCCACCTCTTTAAGATTTCAATAGAAAAATAAACTGATATGATGAACATATAAATAGTTATGTTCCAAAGCATGTATGGAACGGTACTTATCTTTCAGATTGTTATGTCATGCTCCCAAGGAAAATCTCTTATTCATGTACTGTCTAAAGTCCATTGATGTTATATTTGTCAAAATACGTTGACATTGACAAACAATTACAGCTATTAACTTGGCAGTGAGAAGTTCATCAGAAATGGTTAACCTTGCTGACTCTAAAAGAGGAATGGTTTTGCCTTTCCAACCCCATTCACTTGTATTCAACTATGTGAACTACTACGTGGATATGCCTGTTGTAAGTCATTCATCTCGAAGCATATATTTATCTTAAGTGTTTATAGACTTTTTTTGTTCTAGAAGCTTCCCTGATTATTGAAATTTAACCCTCTGACGTTTCATAAACCATAACCAAATTTCTATATCATTGAAAACCTAGAAATCTTATCATTTCACAACAGAATTAACACTTACCATCGCTAGTCGATGATGATCTGTACCAAAAATCAGCATGAGCAATGAAATAAGCACTAATAACTAGGTTGCTTGACCTTTAGATCTCTTTTGTGCTTACCATTGCTAGTCGATGATGATCTGTGCCAAAAATCAGCATGAGCAATGGAATAAACACTAATAACTAGGTTGCTTGACCTTTAGATCTCTTCTGTGCTATAGCATAGAGTCATGGAATTTGGGAGATCATTCGAGAACAATATGTATTGTCATTCGTACAATGTTTTCATTTTCGGTTTACCACCTCTAAAAAAATTAGAACGGCTTCTTTTAAGTCCATAATGTAACTAAACATTTTTTTAAAATTGTTAGACGCATTTAAATGAATGATCTTGTTGAAAATGTTTTGATTCCACAAGCATATGCTGAGATGAATTAATTATCATTGCTTACCAGGAAATAAAGACCCAAGGGATTGAAGAAGATCGTCTTCAACTACACGAGATGTTAGTGGTGCTTTCAGACCAGGGGTATTGACGGCACTAGTAGGTGTAAGTGGTGCAGGGAAGACAACTCTGATGGATGTCTTGGCAGGAAGGAAGACCGGAGGGTATATTGAAGGAAGTATTAGCATTTCAGGCTACCCAAAGAACCAAGAAAAATTTGCATGTGTGAGTGGTTATTGTGAACAGAATGGCATTCATTCACCTTATGTTACTATTTATGAATCACTCCTATACTCAGCTTGGATTCGTCTTCCTTCGGCAATAGATACAAAATCACGGAAGGAATGTTGAAATTCTTGTATAATAATAGGTTCCTAACTCTGATGGAACTTTCTCCCTATCTTCATACTTTGAACTATTAGCTAATGATGCCATTATAATTTAATTCACCTCAAGTATCATGCAGATGTTTGTCAAAGAAGTTATGGAGTTGGTTGAGCTCAAACCATTAAGGAATTATTTAGTTGGGCTTCCAGGAATAGATGGCCTTTCAACAGAACAAAGAAAACGGTTGACAATAGCTGTAGAGCTGGTTGCTAACCCCTCTATCATCTTCATGGATGAGCCAACATCTGGTCTTGATGCTAGAGCAGCTGCCATTGTCGTGCATACTGTGAGAAATACAGTGGATACGGGAAGAACTGTTGTATGCACTATACACCAATAGACATATTTGAAGCCTTTGACGATGTAATGCTCAACTTTTATAGACTTCCTTTAGTGTTTTCTTTATTTTATGGTTTCTTATTTGTTTACATGTTTTTAACATGCAACACGGTATTGTGGTTATTACAGCTACTATTGATGAAACGAGGTGGACAAGTCATTTATACAGGACCCCATGGTTGCCATTCTCACAAACTCATTGAATATTTTGAGGTGAATAATTCATGTTTCGTAGTCTGTATGATTGATTCTGTTAACAGCAATACACAAAGAATAGACTCTAATCATTTTAATTTCATGTCCCCCACATGTATTATTCATTTTATTTTAGGAAAATCGTTAGTGAATTCGTGGATTTGAAATTGCACTGAGACCTAATATTTATAACCTATTTCAGGCTCTCCCAGGGGTCCCTAAAATTAAGGATGGATGAAACCCAGCTACATGGATGCTTGAGGTCACTGCTCCTTCGGTCGAGGCTCAAATGGATGTGGATTTTGTTGAACTCTATGCCAACTCCTCGTTACATCAGTAATCAATACATAGTTTTACCATTATTTAAGTTTTTCCATATGGCTTAGAAGTTAGAATAAGTATTGTTGTAAATGATTTCTTTCTTAGTACTCCAGCTCCGGGCTCTAATGATCTCTTCTTCCCAACCAAATACTCACCATCTTTTTTACTCAGTGCAAAGCTTGCTTCTGGAAACAATTTCGGTCTTACTGGAGACACCCTGAATATAATACCATCCAGTTTATCCTAACTTTATGTATTGGCCTTCTTTTTGGTCGTCTTCTGGGACAAAGGTCAAAAAACGTAAGTTCTCTTTTCCCTTATGTTTAATTAATTAATTACCATAAAGGGTCAGCGAAAAAAAAAATCTATAAATAATGTTTTTTCTAAAATTTTAGATGTTATCATACAATTCAATTAGCCAACAATAACATCTCTTTGTATAATAATCAGTTGGATTCAAGTATATTGCTCGTTGAAAGAAATAACGGATGAAAGCATCCTCTCTTTTTCATAGTTCTTCTTTGTTTTACTCCTCATCTGGATGAAAATATAATTATTTGGTGTTTATTTGGATCTTGATTTATTTATTGTACAGAACCAATTAGCAAGATCTGATTGACTTTTTAGGAGCAGTGTATGCTGCTATGACTTTCCTCGGAGCTTCCAATGCTACTGTTGTGCAGTCCGCTGTTGATATTGAGAGGACAGTTTTTTTACCGTGAAAGAGCAGCTGGGATGTGTTCTGCTCTACCTTATGCATTCGCTCAAGTAAACAATCTCATCTCTTGAAGTTACATTTGTTTTTGTATTTTCCCCTTCTAATGGAACCTACAGGAGCTTATTTCTTTCAAATTAGAAATTGTAAATCAAATAATCAAGGAAAATTCCTTTATAAGCCCAAACCTGAAAAACTCATATTATATATTGTGTCATCAAAAGGTAAAATGCATGTGAAGCCACTGAATACTTGACTAATTTACTTTCCCTCATTTTCCAGGTACTCATAGAGATACTGTCCGTGTTAATTCAAACTATCATGTACACTCTTATCCTCTACTCTATGATTGGATTCGAGCGGCAGGGGGGACTATTCTTCATGTTCTTCTACGTCATATTCATGTGCTTTATCTACTTCACATTGTACGGGATGATGGTTGTGGCGTTGACGCCAGGCCACCAAATCGCTGCCATTTTTATGTCTTTCTTCCTACGCTTGTGGAACTTGTTCTCTGGTTTTCTCATTCCTTGAGCGGTATGTGACTTCAAACTAAATAATTTTTCTGCATTGTGATACCCATCAACTTTAACGCAAGGATTGTACGTAATTCCAAATCCTTTTCAATACTTTTTAACTCATTCCCAGTTTTCCCAAAACATTAGTATTTGCTTCAGAAACATTTAGAATTTGTGAACTATAACCAACTTGAAAATCTCGTACTTTTCTCAAAATAATTCTAGTTTAATATCATTTCTCTCTTTCATAAAAAATTCACACTCCTTACGATATGTTGCAGCAACTTCCTGTGTGGTCAAGGTGGTACTATTGGCTTTCTCCTGTGGCTTGGACCATCTATGGCCTTGTGACTTCTCAGTTGGGTGACAATGATGAAACTAATTATGTAAATAAAATAATAAAAAATTCTTTTTTCTTTTTTTTTTACTTTAACAATAAATATTCTAGCTAAAAAAAAATCAAAACTTAGTGGCTGGTCAATCGCTAGTCAACAGTGATCAATGTTGATCAATGCTAGTCAACGGCGGATCAATGGTGGTCAAGGACTAGTTAACCAGCCAATGTTCATCAATGACCGGTCCATGTTGGTCAACTAATCTACAAATGTTAATATTTATAAATACTTATTTTAGTAATTACTAAATTATAAAGTAATAAACAATAAAATAAACATCTTTAAAAGAAAAAATATAAAAAATTAAATTCAAAATAGGTTGAAAAATGAAATGCCCCGCTATTTCTTTTATTAAAGTTGAAGAATTGATTTTTCTATATGGGGGTAACTTGAAAGAAACTAAAACTTTGTAGGCTGTTGTGGTAAGAAAATAAGAACTGATATAACCAATTAGTAATATGACAAGGAGACTTGGGTGCAAATTGAAAGTATAAAATATGGCCACTATACAAGCTTACCAAGATTGGAGAAGAGATCGAACTGAGGAATCAAAAAAAGAAGAATTTCCGCAATACAAGTGTGGTTTTTGTAATGTTATGGGGCATAGCAAGACATCTTGCAACTGATGCAAATAAAATTAAAAGAATAACATTTTCAACAACAATGACTGCAGCTTTTTCAAGTTAGAGGAATGTAGAAACTTTAAGTCAAAGGAATGCAACTTCTTTAAGTCAAAGGAATGCAGCTTCTTCAAGTCAAAGGACTGCTCAACAGCCCTCTAAAACAAGTTTAGTGAAATGAATACTATTATGTTGAATTTAGTATTCATCTACATATGAGTTGAAGTGATTTTTGGTTCTGTTGTTATAGAGTTCCATAATGATTCAATGCCCTTTTCAAGTAAAGTGTCATGCTTATCACACTCAAAAGGCAAATATTAGGAAACTAGTGTTAATGTCATTTAAGTATAAGGTTCCGTGATATGTTTTTGTTATCTTATTAATAGGTCATAGAGCAAATGGACAACCTAGAGCAAATCAATGGATGACGATATAGGTTATTTCTAATGCAACAATTGATTGTTTTTTTTTTTTTTTTTTTTTTTTTTTTTTTTTTTGCCAATGGTAATTGGTTATAAGTTGTTTGGATATATAGCACATATACTAGGATTGATTTGATTTGGTATAGGGAATGGAAAACTGCTGTAAAATTATTTTTTGGTGTGATCCATATGTATTATTTAGATCACAATCTTATCATTGAGTACTTTCTTTTGGTCAGTGTTGACATGAAACACTTTGTTCTATATGTAACAATATTGAAGATTATGTTCCCATTAATGAATGATGGTTGTTTTTAAGATCTTGGTTTATTGTTTAAGTTATCTGCTTATTGTCTATTTTGTTCATTTATCTTCTAAATGAGGTGGTTACAATATATTTGAAAACATTATCAAGGACAATTTCTATCTCACATTGCATTGCATATTTTAACAACATTAGTTTACAATGTATGAGATGAAAATGCAAGCTAAGAAGCCTAGAATAAACTTGCAACACATCATCTTTTTCTTCCATTTCTCTAAACTCTTTAACCCTCTCTTCTATACTCTCAAAAGCTTCCAAAGTTACACTTGAATATTCGTCTCAAGAGCTTCCATTTCTTGTACATTAACTATAACAACTTCCAAATACTGAAACCTGGACCTCATAGACATAAATTACTTTTTTTTTTTTTTTCCCATTGGATGTTCATCCTACTATTTTGCATTGTTTTAAAACCCGGACCAGAGGGCAACCCACTTCACTGCCCGGGTCACGGGTCAATCGGTCCAACTAGTTGGACCGGTCGGTTGGAACGGTGACATCAGCACTGCAAAAAAAAATATATTTTTTTTGAAAATTTTCAGATTTTCAATAAGAATACCAACTTAATTACTACCCAATTCAAACTCAATAACAATCTAATAGAATAGGAACAAGTTGTTTTCCTAGGAACGTGTTGAGGATGATCGAATTAGAACCCTAAGGAAACTAAGTCCTTAAAACCCTAATCTTGAGACGCCACAAAGGTTGATTACTTCGTTTGATAAGTCGAGATTTAAGCATTCAATCAAGAACACAAGAAGACAAAGCAAATAGCTTTCTGAAATAAACTTCAATTGATAATAATCTGTCCCCAAAAATAACATGGCGGCTCCTTTTTATAAGCAACAAACCCTAAAAGAAAACCCTAGCTAATTGAAAAATGAGTTGGGCCTAAGTACAAGCGAATTGGGCATAAATAAACCTTAAATAAGTAAAAGACTAAAGAATCTAATGATAATTAAAACATATAAAAAAACCCAAGATTAAATAAACGAAAATTAATTCCTAAATTAATCCTTGCATCCAACTTGATCTTTCGAATCTACCCCTTGCATAAAAAGATAATAGGCCATCCTTGGTGAAGCTTTGAAATCTTCGAATTTAGTCTTAGAGTCTTCTAGTACAGCCTCTTTGTATTGCACTTCCATGATCAAGTCTTGCAAAGCCTCTTTCATCCTTTTTGTCTTTGCCCTAGTCATTGGACCGCCAATTCCTTGCAAAGGATCTTGAGAATATTTGGGAACATCAATTTGGTCAGCACCTTGATCTCCATTACAATCCCAACATGATTAAACTACAATCCAAAGTCTCCAAACATGATGTGTTCATCCATTACAAATTAAATGACAAAATACATAATAATTAATAACAAAACATTTGGTGCAAGTGTTTTTTACATACAAATTCAATGAACAAATTATGCATCAAAGCAATAGATTCATCAAATAAAGACAATGGGAATATCTTTACAAAGCGAGAGGCGTCGTCTTTGTTGATTTTGAGCAAGAGAAGTGTCACTACAAGAAAAATGCCTTTCGGCGTCTAGCAAAATTAGACGTAGAAAGTAAAATTTAGACGCTAAACCATATTTCGCGTCTAAATTTCGTAGTCGTCACGTAGTTGCAGAATTGCTATCGTAGATTGTTTGCGCGTCTAAATTTTTGTTTAGACGTGGAAATTTTTTTTTAGCAACTAGCAAATTTGTAATATCCCACTTGAGGTACGTATTTAAGATTTGCTGTATTAGTTAAAAGTTTACTGTTTCAGCTTCAATTGAGTTTATTTGTTCATGTATGTTGAGTTGGTTGATTGGTTACCTTGAAATTGGTTGAATTTTGGTGAAGTTTGGAAATCCAATCTTCGCCGGGGCGAAGAATAATCTTCGCCGCGGCGAGGAGGAGGAGTTGCACCCACGNAACCTAGAGCAAATCAGTGGATGATGGCATAGGTTATTTCTAGAGCAACAATTGATCGGTTAGTTTTTTTTTTTGCCAATGGTAATTGGGTTATAAGTTGTTTGGATATATAGCACATATACTAGGATTGATTTGATTTGGTATAGGGAATGGAAAACTGCTGTAAAATTATTTTTTGGTGTGATCCATATGTATTATTTAGATCACAATCTTATCATTGAGTACTTTCTTTTGGTCAGTGTTGACATGAAACACTTTGTTCTATATGTAACAATATTGAAGATTATGTTCCCATTAATGAATGATGGTTGTTTTTAAGATCTTGGTTTATTGTTTAAGTTATCTGCTTATTGTCTATTTTGTTCATTTATCTTCTAAATGAGGTGGTTACAATATATTTGAAAACATTATCAAGGACAATTTCTATCTCACATTGCATTGCATATTTTAACAACATTAGTTTACAATGTATGAGATGAAAATGCAAGCTAAGAAGCCTAGAATAAACTTGCAACACATCATCTTTTTCTTCCATTTCTCTAAACTCTTTAACCCTCTCTTCTATACTCTCAAAAGCTTCCAAAGTTACACTTGAATATTCGTCTCAAGAGCTTCCATTTCTTGTACATTAACTATAACAACTTCCAAATACTGAAACCTGGACCTCATAGACATAAATTACTTTTTTTTTTTTTTTCCCATTGGATGTTCATCCTACTATTTTGCATTGTTTTAAAACCCGGACCAGAGGGCAACCCACTTCACTGCCCGGGTCACGGGTCAATCGGTCCAACTAGTTGGACCGGTCGGTTGGAACGGTGACATCAGCACTGCAAAAAAAAATATATTTTTTTTGAAAATTTTCAGATTTTCAATAAGAATACCAACTTAATTACTACCCAATTCAAACTCAATAACAATCTAATAGAATAGGAACAAGTTGTTTTCCTAGGAACGTGTTGAGGATGATCGAATTAGAACCCTAAGGAAACTAAGTCCTTAAAACCCTAATCTTGAGACGCCACAAAGGTTGATTACTTCGTTTGATAAGTCGAGATTTAAGCATTCAATCAAGAACACAAGAAGACAAAGCAAATAGCTTTCTGAAATAAACTTCAATTGATAATAATCTGTCCCCAAAAATAACATGGCGGCTCCTTTTTATAAGCAACAAACCCTAAAAGAAAACCCTAGCTAATTGAAAAATGAGTTGGGCCTAAGTACAAGCGAATTGGGCATAAATAAACCTTAAATAAGTAAAAGACTAAAGAATCTAATGATAATTAAAACATATAAAAAAACCCAAGATTAAATAAACGAAAATTAATTCCTAAATTAATCCTTGCATCCANTAATCAAATGAATCTGCATACATGCAACAAATATAATTGACATTGGCCATGACCACAATTGTTTAGTTGCATAGAAAAATTCAGTCAACTATGACTACCAAGAATAAGAACAAGATTTAAAAATTGGATAAATGCATAGATTTAGTGAGTAACAAACCCTAGCATTATTCTATAGAAAAAAAAAAGCATGATAAATTACCTAGTTAGTTTTCAGTTCTAAAACTTTTAAAATCAAGTAACATAAAACCGGTTCATTACATTCAAGTCATGATTACAGATTTTCAATTGTAATTAGATTAGCCGCATAATGAATACAAAATTATCAAAGGAATCAGATCAATAATATAGAAAATGAAAACACACCTTGAGGTCAAGGCAACTCAAATGATACGAAGAAGGGCAGTGATCACAAAGGATAAGGTCTCCCCAATGGTGGCAAACACTACAGATTGTGTCCCTTAGTTGACCACTACAATATCCTCGCTTCATCTTACGCTTTCTAGAATTAGACACCATATCTTTAAGCCTAAAATTTTTACCATATTTCTCAAATGGCATAGTTGGGTGACAGGAATTAGAAAATAAAGAATTCCTTGTCCGAACAGCATTCAGCCCTTGCTCTTGAACCTTATGCGTTAACTTTAGTTTTGAATTGACTTGTTGAGACTTCTTCAACTCCCTCTTTTTCATTATTGAGCAGTTCCTTCTCTTATGAACAACAAAAAAAGATGCCTTCTTGTCCTTCTGCTTCTCCAAACAATCAGTAAAAACCATAACAAGTTTATTGTTAAAAGTTCTCTTTCTCAAAGTTCTTCGTCTTTTTACTGATTGATATTTTTGAACGTGATGCAAACACTGAGCAGTTTTCTCCTCTCTTGAACTATCTGCGAGCAGCTTATTATGGTCACCTTCACATGCTACAGCAGAATTTAGCTTCTCTACATTGGATTCTACCTGATCAGGCTTCTTTTGTGTAGGAAAAGAAACACAATTTACTACGTGGTGTAAACATGAACCAGAATTGGAACTTCTATCATAGACACCTTTGCCAACAGTAGTATTCTCTATGAATGAAGGACCAGTTGTCATATCCTTTTCCCTACACAGATTATTAGCCTCAAAACCATTCTGATCAGTTGTATTTGTTATGGACTGTTTCTTATCTTCCGATTTGGAACTTGGTGACTGCTGCTTTTTATTGCATTTACCATGAGAATCTTCTCCTCCTTTTTGACTTGCTCTGGTAACCTTGAATTCATTGTGATTTCTTACCTTAACCAGAGAATCACATAGATGAGAATTTAACACAGCATGCTGAGAATCCTTTGATTTATTTCCTTTCGATTTATTTCCTTTCTTTCTGACTTTATATGACATAGCTTTGCGATTTCTTGCTTGAATTAGAGAATCACATAGAAAAGAATTTGAACTAGCATGTTGGGAATCCTTTGATTTATTTCCCTTCTTTCCCACCAAGTATGACAAGATTTTGCGATAACCTAGATCTCGCCGACTCAATTTAACTGCAATTTCATAAACAACATCCATGAAGTATCTATTCCACACAGAGCGAACACCGCACGGCCACTCTGAAATCATCTTCATAAATCCATAATTTAACCGCAAGGCAGACCAAATCTTCTTTACAAACTTAGACAATGGAACATCTCCTTCAAGATCCCTAGCCAACTGCACTAGTATCCACACACCCCGGTCCTTCCAAACCCCCAAGAACTCATCCCATTCACGAGCTACACGCAACTGACTCACACTGAATTTGCATTCTTCAACCTCATCAGGAAAAAACACACAACGTTCATTTGCATCATGATCACAATCAAAAATAACACCTTCCCACCATGCATCCTCAAACCAAGCATCAACACAAACTCCAAAACCAAATTTCTCACTAGAATCAACTTGTGGCAAGGGAGGTGGAGGTCGAATACGTCCACGATAGGTGGAGGAAACATGGCGGCGGCGATGGAGGCCATCAATTGCCTCAGTGACTGGAATTGACTCAATGAGCTTCAAGTCACCAGTTTCACATAGGAGTTCATCATATTCAACCATACGGCATAAGTCTGAAACCCCAACAACCACACCAGGATGCCATGAGCCCCTTAACCCTTCCTCAAATTGTCGAACCTAAACAAATCCAACTCACCAATTAAAAAAAAAATCAACTCAGATACTACAAACCCAGATAGCTCTCAATTCATAAAACAAAATAATTAAGCAATTGTCTAACATTAACAGATACCCAGATGATAAAATTACTGTTTCGGTGCGTGAAGGAGAAACAAATACAATAAAACATATAATTCCAAAAAAATAAAAAAAGAACACTTCAAATTGAAGCAAATTCAACAAAACAAAATTATAAATCAAAACAATGGAATTAACATTTTTATTAAAAGAAATGGAGAGATTGACTCAAATTGCGGAACTAAACCAATCCAACTCAAAGAAATCACAAATTCGACTCAGAAACTGCTAACCCATATAATTTTCACTACATAGGACAATAATATAAAGAATTATCAAACACTAAACATTACCCGGATAACAACATTACTGTTTGAGCGTGTACAAAAATGAAAAACGCAATAAAAAATTAAAAACACGAAATTAAAAATAAAATTCAAATATTTCATTACAAATCAACACAACATATAACACACCGATAAAATCTATCAAATGCATACAGAAAAAATACAAATTGCATCAAATTACACCCAAGAAAACCAAAAATAAAATAAAACTTGAACCAACATAAACTTGAATTTATTAAAAAATAAATAAAAATACCTCGACTCTTTGGTGAAGAAGAAGCTTTCTCTGGTTCATCGATACAGAAATTCAAAATTTGAAATGGATTTTGTTTTAATTTTGTAATTCGTTTAAGAGGCAAAGCAGAAGGATGGACAGTGACTGTTCTCTGTTTCGTTTCTTCGAATTTGGAATTAAATAATAATAATAATCGTTGCTTTGCGTGTGCAATAATGGGCTATAATCTCATGCTACTGAATGTATGAGAGGATGTTATGTACTTCCTTTGAGATTTGGTGGGGGCCCTTCAGAGAGGATGGACCACCTGTCAATTTGTGGGCCGTACTTGGACCCTTACCGGGTCGGACGATTTCCATTCGGGTTCGGGTCAAGTTGCGATTTTGATTTCTGTAACTTTTTTAGGGTTGGTTTGTTATTGTAGTTAAGAGATTTTTATTTGAATTTATAATATTAACTAGTTTAAGGCCTGCGCATTGCGCAGGTTGCTTTTGAAACTGGATTTGGTCATATTATATTTTGGATTGTTTATTTACTTATGAATTTTATGTGAAAAAACAATATTTTATTGCAAGCATTTTTTGATATACTGGATAAAAGATTTTCATATTCTATTAATGAATAATATTTTATTTTAATTACATATTAATTTTATGTGAAAAAACAATATTTTATTGTATGTATTTTTTGATATACTGGATAATAGAATTAATAATAGTAATTTCTTTCATTATTACACATTTATATATACTTAGTATGTAATCCAATTTGCTAAAATTAATTATAGTGGATATATATTGTTAAATATATTTAATTCAAAAGACCGGATAGTTAATGCTTTTTTAGTTGTCGGGCCGAGTTTTATTTCAACTTTTTTACTGTTGTATGAATTGTTTGGCCGGGTTTTATTTCAAATTTGTTTACTATTTACTTAGGGTATTCTTCAGTACATGGTCATCATCTCTACCTCTCCGTCTTGTATCTATTTTTGTTTTTTTTCGATTTCTTCCACTACTGTTTTTTGTTTGTTTAAAGCTTCAGCAGTATCTAAACAATATTTTGTAAGAATGTAAGTAATATTTATTTCGTCCCTTTTTCTTTTTTTGTTCATAACTCTTTGTTTTCGTTCTTTTTTTATTGTTTGATTTGTTTATCTGTGGTTTATATTATATTGTGTAGCTTTGTTTGATATACATTAGATAATGACAGTGAGGATTAAATATTTGTTTGGGCTTTTATAGTTTTGCAAGATTGATTTTTGAAATTTGATTGTAGCATGGAGATCTAAATAAAGGGTTGAAGAAAGTGAAGCATTATTTGGTTTTTTTTTATTGTTTGAGTTATTGTAATATTGTTCATATTATATTGTAAAGTTGTGTTTGATATGCAGCGGGTAAAGAGAGTGATGATTAAGTATATGTTTGGGCTTTTATAGTTTTGCAAGATTGATTTTATATTTGGCTTTTGTTTTTGTTCTGGTATTGTTGATAGCATGTCAACCTCAAATCAAGTGTAGAAGAAAGGAAAGCACCTTGTTAATGTTAATCCTAGACGCTCTGTTCGTTTTCAAGAAACAGATTTTGAAAAGCGAAATAAAGATATTCAGCGTCTTATTGATTCTGTTGTTTATAGTGAAAGTGAAGAAGAATATCAACGACCAGGATATGTGACTACGGAGAGTTCTCAGTCCAATAGGAAAAACAAAACTCTGGAACAAAAAATTGATTACTTGATTGAACTGATAGAAAGTAAACAAAGCAAGCTTACTTCTCTTGATAATTCTTATACCTGTCAATTCAAATATCGAAGTTTATACTTTAGTTCGTAGAAAGAGGTATTAACAGCATAGTGGTAAAAGTATTGTTTTTTATATGGATTTTCATTATTGTACTGATTTAATTGTTTTATTTATTTTTTATTTGATGTTGTTTTGTTAAACTAATTGAAATTTTAACTCAGGAGAACCATAAACTTGATTTAAAGACTCGCTTGGTAAACTTGAAGTGGTATGTTTGTTATAGCTTTTATATTTGTCTGATTTATAGAATTGTTTTTATTCAGGATTCATGTTTTTTAATTAGTGTTGTTTGGAAGGTGTTTTTGCATAACACATATGTGTTTGATTATATTATAGAACAATTTTATTCTAATAAATTTTTTATATTTTTGGATAAATAACTTACAAATATTTAATTTTATTGTAGCATGAGAAACATGTTAAATCATATTCTGGATTTGTGGAGAAATGGAAGGATATGTTTTTTAGTTCAAAATATGTTGAAAAGGCAGTGGATATACCTTGTCAATCAAAACCAAGGAAAAGGTGTGGTCGCAAATCCAAAAATTCAACTATTCGGCAAAAGGAATTGGATATATAAGTAATGTGTAATTAGTTTTTGTGAAACTTTGTTGTTTTTTTATAAATTGTAGTGTTAAATATGATATTTACATTAGACATGGGGCCCGCGCGTTGCGCGGGTATGTTTATTTAATATTTTTGGAATAAGTTGTAAAAATAACTTTTATACATGTACAAGTTTTAGAGTAAATATAACATTTGTATATGTATTGAGTTGTGTTAACATAAAATTAATAATTGTACTTTTATAATTATTAATATCAATTAATAATATGAAGATCAATTATTTGAACTTAAAATTTATATTGAGTTCAGTTTCAAGTTTGATATTGACTGTTTTTCTCACATTATAGGATTCTTTCCAAGCTAAGGTTTGAAAACAGACTAATTTCCATCTTTATACGTTTTTCTTAAAAATGGTTAGATTTTTGGAATGTCTATGTAATGTACTTATATAATTATTGTTAGTACTCATCCAATGTGTGAAGATGGAAGAATAAAATCAACACCAAAATCAAGATAAAATCGAATATAGAGAATAATACTTTTATTATAAAAGAAATAAGTACATCGTTTTTTTATATTGTGAAGTGGATTTGGACAATCTAGACTTTATTTTCTACTTTTCTTATAGTTGTTCAAGTGCATATGCATACTCTCTTTTTGTTTAGGTTATAAATAACATCCATGGCAGATTCTATGATTTGTAACAGTTGGTCAATGACTTCTACGAATTTGTCTCTTGCAGTATGTAGATCATCCAGATTGGTCTCAACTTTTTTGAAAATCTCCCTCAATTTCGGCATTCCCTGAAAAATGTCTAAACCAATTGCAAAAACAATATAGAATCAATTTTTATAAATATATGGAAACGGTAACATGAATGTGTAAATATAATTATCAGATGAACTCTCGACATATCAAGAAAAAAAAAAAATTTTGTGGTTTTTATATCCCCGCAAATATGTATCATGGTTTTGTTTGTGATTTTGTAATTTAGGATACAAAAGATGTGTAATGTTTATACCTTCTGGTTACCTCGGTGGAGAATTATTGTTGTTAAGGTCGTTGCTGGTATTCGTTGCAGATCCTTCTGGTCATGATGTTTTGTCAGCCATTTTCGAATTAAGTTTTGGAGAAGAAATGAACAATTACAGTGAATAGTATCTGGAGAAAGTTAAATGGGTGATTGATGTCAGAGTAATATTTATAGGAGAATAGGATACAAAAAGGTGGACTATGAACAGACATTTGGTAATAAATAAACGTGTCGATCAAAAAAGGGTTAATAATTGTTTGGAAAAGGTAATATGAAACGTTAGTAGACTATCTGTACAATATTAAAGAAAATCGTAATAAATATTTTGTTAAGTGTGTAGCATATTAGTTAAGTAGCTAATAATGGTTCGGCAAGATGTTGAGTTATTATGATAAAGAAACAATGTGATTTACTAATAATAAAATCTTATCGATACATTTTCAAAGGATGGAAAATAAATATTTTGTCAAGTATCAAAATAATATTTATAGGAGTACAGGATACGAAGAGGTGGAATATGAACAGACATCTGGTAATAAATAAATGTGTCGATCGAGAAAGTGTTAATAATAATTTGGATAAGGTAATACGAAACATTAGTAGAGTATCTGTACAATATTAAAGAAAATTGTAATAAATATTTTGTTAAGTGCGTAGCATATTAGTTAGGTAGTTAATAATGATTCGGCAAGATGTTGAGTTATTATGATAAAGAAACAATGTGATTTACTAATAATAAAATCTTATTGATACATTTTCAAATGATGGACAATAAATATTTTGTCAAGTATCAAATACAGAGATGATATGATGATGTGACAATATATTTATTAATTTTTTAATTGTGGTTCGATAATATGGTTATGAAACATGCATATAGTGTAAGTAACTAACCGGATTCGCATAGCAGAAAAACGTAATATTTAAAACAAATCGATCAATTACACGAACCAAGATCCGAGTATAGATTATAACGTTTTCATGCATAAACTAAAAATGTAAGATAAAAATATGTGTAAAAACAAATCCATACAAGGATTTAGTTCATACCAACGTTTGGAGGCTCCTCTGAATATCTCTAACTTTGCTCACGAACACTGTTCACCAGCAACTGTTCACCAGATACTGTTCATTAATCGATCCAATGTAGGATTGCACTCACGGAAATCCACACGAAGATAATCTGAAGAACCGACAATTGTTTTCCTAGAACAATTGCCAGCATCAAGAATCAAGAACAATCAAAAGGAAAAATTTCCTTTCACTCAAGGAGCGAAAACGTGAGAGAGAGAGAGAGAGAGAGAGAGAGAGAGAGAGAGAGAGAGAGAGAAGGTGGCTAGGGTTTTTAATTGAATGAATATCACACTTGTTTTAATTTTAAGTTGCACTTATATAGTGCAACAATGAAAACCCTATTCCATTTAAGAATAGCGATGGGCTCCAACCCTGGTTCACCCTTGCAACCAAACATCATGTAATTGGTATTTTAAATTAATTAATTATTATTATAATTAAAATCCATTAATATATAATAATATATTAACATTTAATTAATAATAATAATTCATTTAAATATATGCATAGATATATTTAAATATAATCTCACTAATTTGATTTTAATATCAAATTAAATAAAGGCAACAATCTCGGCAAATTTAATTGCACTACGAGATTACCAAAATACTCGTTCATCCTGAAAGACGAAAATACCCTTCTCACAAATTGATTCTTAAATTATCTTCCAAGTGTGTGACCCGTAGGCTCCTCATAATATCTGCAGTGTGTAGTATCGCGATTAACACCAATCAATCGTCTCACTACATACAGACCAAGATTGGCCCCTTGCAAGGCATCATGGCCACCTAATAGATTCGGATTCAACGAAACTGCAACCTATCAACGATATGGTTACCGTGCAATCAAATCTTTTCATCAACTGTTATCTCATCGAGACTGAGGTACAAAAATAGTGTCAGCCTCAGTATCCTCAACATGTTTGTATTCAGTTACTAGACCAATGACAAGAATATTAAATTGGATTGAGCAACAACCCAGTCCCACTGTGGCAATAGATTTAGTGTCATTGTCATCCACTGAATTACACAGTGAGATAACTTCTTCTGTACATAGGAGTGATGAATCATTTGTCAATCCACTATAGTCTCAATACACTTCTTAATATAGCCAATCACTACCGTATTGATAGCTCTGAATAGAACTACGTTGGGCTAGTGTCAAACTACACCAATTGGTGCACAAGGCGCTTTGGTGATCTCAAGTCTAAGGATCACATGCACTACCATCCGTTAGAGGATTTATTCCATAGACACTGGGGTTACGATCCATATGGAATCCTTTGGTGGGTCTGTCCAGTGAACGTGCCTCTAGGAAACACTCATGCATTGCACCAGGTTGTCGGCAAACAACCTTGACAAGTGAGATCAATCACTGCCTTTCGACAAGGTCGTTCAACACTATGATAGCCTTACCGTATTATCTACGTCCTTGGTCAGAAAAATACTAGGGCTACGAATGTTTCTAGAATGGCCATCATATGTGATCATAAGGTTCTTACTATCAAGATTTGAAACACTTGATACCCTCGTCACGGTTAAGCCATCCTAAGGACATATATCATTACATACACGATATAAAAGAATATGTCTTTTATTGATAAACAAACATTTATTACAGAGTCAATTTTACAATAATTGATTGGCTCTAGGGCACCGACTCTAACATATAGTTCGACTTTGATCTTGTTTGATTAATAATGGTACAAAAGTTTTTTTAAATGTGTAATAAAAATAGTTTTTTCTAGTTTTTTTTTTTTTTTAAATTAAGATTATAATGTATTTAGATTGACGTTTGTTGTATACGTTCAATTTTTTAACATAATGTTTGAACAATTTTTGGGGTACTGCATCACTCAGTGTGAAAGTTGCTCTGGGAAAATTAACAGACATCTAACAACAGATAGACACGTTGATTGAAAAAGTGTTGACAACTTGTAGCAAAACTGTTTGTGGTGCATTAAAGGAGAGCGTAATAAATAGTTAACAATGGTTCAGCAAGCAGGTTTCCAAAATATGTTGTGGTTCGGTGTAGAATTCAATCTAATGAATAATGGAATGGAAATTTATTTTTATATGTTATAGGAACAGTATTTAGATTGATGTTTGTCGAATATTTTTAATTATTTTAAATTGTCATAATCATTGGTGTTTAATATTTATTAAATATTGTTTATGTTTGATTGATCATTTTAATCTTGTGATGAATTTCTCTTTATAAGTTATTAAATATTTGCATCAATTGTTGATAATTGAATGAGTTTTAACTTTTATTTTCAGATTAAACTAAAAAGCATTTAAATATGTACATGTGCAAGAAATTGCATACGAAAGTTACTAAAAATTAAATTTCATACAGACTATTCGGTAACCCACGTTACATCTATGATATGCGATATTTTCTGGTGACATTGATCTATCCCAGTGTATGCGATTTTGATTCTTCTTGTTGCAAGTCGCAAATATTCATCTCTTAATAAGAATTGTTGCAGTTGGAGTGAGGGACTTGAATTCTTTCCTATAATATTCCAGTTTGTAGAAATGATTAGGTAGTTTTACTAATTTCATTAGAATTTGTATACCTCTATTGTCATGTACAGTAAGCAGAGCAACAACAATGTGATACATTGCTTGCATGTTATATTTTTGGCAAACTATAATCAGTAGTTTTAATCCCATATATGTATCATGTTCGATGAAGAACAAATGTGTTCCCAGCAGTAGCAAAGCTTGTTTATTTTCTGCTTCTACAAGTGTCTTCAGAATTAAAAGTCTCGCTGTTGTTATTGTTGGCAGTTTGTGTTGTTGTTTCGAAATGTCCATTCTTTGTAATATTTGTTTTATATTTGCTTGTTTATTCAGAGATTTGCACCTGTAAATTGTACGGTAAGTAATGGTTTTGAAGCACAAGATTCATAATAGTTAAAAAAAAAAAAATCCACAGTTGGGAATGATAATACCATTACCTTATGATTAAGCAATTAAGAATAAATAAGTGTACCAAATATGACTCACTTAAATATGGATCCTAAAATGCATTTTGTCTTTTGTTTATTAGAAAACTATTAACAACTAAAGATGTAGATGGTTCGGCAGAGTCATTTCTATGGTTAATCGTTATTGTTATAAAACTACTGCGGAACAAAGTACTATCTTATTGTTATTAGTTGTATATTTAACCATTTTGTATAATATCATTTTCTGTGTGAGTAAGAAAACAATGAAATACGGTGGTTTTAGTAAAACTTACGTTAACCGTATTGCTTGTAAAGCAGTGTGATCTTTGTCAGTTGCTTTTATAATGATTCGTTGTAGAATTTCTGATGGTAATTGTAACAAATCTGTGGGTTGTTTTTTTGTTAATTTGAAAGGAATCATGATGTCTTGGTGCTGTTTTTTGGATGCAAGTATATGGAAATTATGTTGTTGATATGGTATTTGTGGTTTATATAGTTTGCGTGTAAGTAGCGAATAGTTCTTTTTCTTTTTTTGGTATTTCAACTACTTAGGTAATGTTCTGTTTATTATTAATAGAAGTCAGCGTTCTTATCTGAATCTGGTTTTTAATAGTTTTGTAAAATAATGATAGTTGTATTAATCATTTAATGTTAAGTCTTACTTATATTTAAATGTAAACGGTTCACATTCATGTTAATTTCTATATAGGTATATTAAATATTTTAGATATTTGATTAGTACACACACGGTACAACACAAGATATAATCAAAATATCAATCACTTCAATCAAAAAGTATAATGAGAAGGGTATTGATGTTATTGATAGATGTGTTCTATTTAATTAGGAATACGAAAGAAACAGATGGAACATGAATAAAGATATTATAATAAATAAACATGATTTTTTAAGAAGAATAAAATCTAACTGGCATGAGTTTAATAGAAAGGATGAGAAGATTAAATTGGAAAAATAACATTGATTGTACGATTAGACCACATAATATTTAGATAGTCTTCTCAACTTGCATGAGTGATTTAAGTTCGTATCACTTTAATGTTATGTAAATTATTTATTTAAAATTTAAAAGTATTTATTTGTTTTTTGAGAGTACAAAAGGTGCTTTGGGAAAACCAATAAATGTCTAGTAATAAGTAAACATATTGATTGAAAAAACGTTAATAACTCTTTAGATAAGAGGATATGAAATGGTAGTAAATGTAATAAATATTTTGTTAAGTATTCAAGTAAGAAATGTCATGATGATATTATATTATATTGCCTGGATTGTGAATAATGGTTTAGGGTTTAGTGTGATGTTATCACATAACATAATCAAATTTAATTTGGTTGATAACAAAAAATTATTTATCTTAACGTGTTACTCGAGGTTGTAAACAAATTTATTGTAACAGAATAAAGAAATTAGATTAAGAGATGATAATTGTTAGATTATACAAGTTTTAGAGTAAAAATAAGTTCTATATATGTACAGAGTTGTGTTAACATAAAATTAATAATTGTATCTTTGTAATTATTAACATCAATTAATATTATGAAGATTAATTATTTGAACTTAAAATTTATATTGAGTTCATTTTCACGTTTAACATTGACTGGTAAATTTTTTTCTCACAGTATAGTATTCTTTCCAGTCAAGATGATTAATTAGTACTCATCCAATGTGTGAAGATGGAAGAATTAAATCAAAACTAAGGTGTTATCATGGAGGACAATTTTCAATCAATTAATTAGTACACTAAAATCAAGATAAAATTGAATATAGAGAATAAAACTTTTATTATAAAAGAAATAAGTACATCACTTTTTCATACTGTGAAGTGGGTTTGGACAATATAGTCTTTATTTTCTATTTTTCTTATAGTCGTGCAGTTCCTCTAATGCATATGAATACTCTCTTTTGTTTAGGTTACAAATAATATCCATGGCAGATTTCATGATTTGTAACATCTAGTCAATGACTTCTCTGAATTTGCCTCGTGCAATATGTAGATCATCCAGATTGTTCTCAACATTTTTGAAACTCTCCCTCAATTCCGGCATTCCCTGAAAAATGTCTAAAACAATTGCAGAAACAATATACAATCAAATTTTATAAATATATGGAAATGGTAACATGAATGTGTAAATATAATTATGAGATGAATTCTCGACATATCAAAAAATTTGTTTTTTTAGTGGTTTTTATATTGCGGCAAATATGTATCATCGTTCTGTTTGCAATTTTGTAATATAGCATACAAAAGATGTGCAATATTTATACCTTTTGTTTGCTTCGATGGAGAATTATTGTTGTTGAGGTTGTTGTTGGAATTCGTTGCAGATTCTTTTGGTTGTGATGTTTTGTCAGCCATTTTCGAATCAAGTTTTGGAGAAGAAATGAGCAGTTAAAGTGTATAGTATCTGAAGAAAGTTAAATGGGTGATTGATGTCAGAGCAATATTTATAGGAGAATAGGATATGAAAAGGTGGAATATGAGCAGATAACTGATACTAAATAAACGTGTTGATCAAAAAAGTGTTAATAATTATTTGGATAAGGTAATACGAAACGTTAGTATACTATCCGTACAATATTAAAGAAAACCGTGATAAATATTTTGTTAAGTGTGCAGCATATTTGTTAGGTAGTTAATAATGGTTCGGCAAGATGTTGAGTTATTATCATAAACAAACAATGTGATCTAAATCAGAGATGATATGACAATGTCACAATATATTTATTAATTTTTTAATTGTGGTTCGGTAATATGGTTATGAAACATGCATATAGTTCTACTTTGATCTTGTTTGATCAATAATGGTACAAAAGTTTTTTTAAATGTGTAATAGAAATGGTTATTTCTAGTTTTTTTTTTTTTTAAGTAAGATTATAATATATTTAGATTGATGTTTATTATTAATAAGAGTCAGTATTATTATCTGAATCTGGTTTTGAGAATACCAAAGGTTCTTTAGGAAAACAAATAAATATGTAGGAATAAGTAAACACGTTGATCGAAGAAACGTTAATAAGTTCTTGTATAAGAGGATACGAAATGGAAACAAACATAACAATTATTTCGTTAAGTATTCAAGTTAGAAATATGATGATGATATTATAATATATTGTTTGTATAGAGAATAATGATTCACTGGTCGTGCTTCAAGTGAATGTTATCATTCGGCGTGGGATTTAAATTGGTTCGTAATAGAATTGAAGTTTTTTTCAATGTGCGATAGGAATGTTTATTTATAGATTTTGTTAATTTACATTATAATATATTTAGATTGATGTTTGTCAAGCATGTGTAGACAATCCAATGATAAAATTGAATTTAGAGAATAACACTTTTATTGAGATATTTTTACACATGTAATAAATAATATAAAGAGCTCACTAAAAATTATATTTCATACATACTATTTGGTAATCTATGTTACATTTTGGACATGTGACATTTTCTAGTGACGTTGGTCTAATCCAATGTATACGATTTTGATTCTCTTAGTTGCAAATCCGAAATATTCTTCTTTTAATGAGAACTGTCGCAGTTGGAGTCATGGACTTGAACACTTCCCTATAATTTTTCAGTTTGTGGAATTGATTGGTTACTTTCACTAATTTAATTAGAATTTTTACACCTCTACTGTCATGCATAGTGATTAGAGCAACGGCAGTTTGATATATTGCTTGCTGGTTATCTTGTTTGCAAGATGCAATAAGTAGTTGTAATCCTCTATTTCTATCATGTTCTACAAAGAACAAATGCAGTCCAAGCAGTAGTGAAGCATGGTTATTTTCTACTTTTGCAAGGATCTTCAGAATTGAAAGCCCTGCAGTTGTTATGGCTGGTAGTTTGAGTCGTTGTTTGAAGATGTTTCTTCTATGTAAGACTTGTTTTACGTTTGACTGTTGGTTTAGAGACTTGCACTTGTAAATTGTAAGTTAAATAATGGTTTTCAAACACAAGATCCACACAAAAAAAACAAAAAAAAAAAAAGATGTAAATAATAGTTTCAAACAATTGGTAATCATAATATCATTACTTGTATGATGAAGAAGTTAACAATAAAAAAGTGTGAAAAATATGGTTCAGTTAAATATTCATTCTAACATGTATTTTGGTTTTTATATATTAGAAAGTTGTTAACAATTAAGACACAAGTGATTCGACATAATCCGTTTCAATTGTTGGGAGTAATACGGTTTTCTATATGACTAACAAAACAATGAAATTAACAGATTAACAAAACATGATGATATTAGTAAAACTTACGTTAATCGTATTGCTTGAAGAGTGATGTTGTTATTTTGAATTGCTTTTGCAATGATTCGTTGCAATATTTGTGATGGTAATTGTAACAGGTTTGTGGGTTGTGTTTTTGTTATTTTGTAAGGAATCATGTTGTTCTAGTGGTTTTTTTTTGGGGGGTGTAAGTATATTGTAATTATAAAGTTGTTATGGTGTTAGTGGTTTATATAATTTTTGTGTAGATATTGGATAGCGAACAGTTTTCTGTGTGTTTGGATTTGGTAGATAGTATTGTGTTAATTATTAATGAGAATTAGCATTATTATTTTTTAAACTCGTTTTTAGTATTTTTCTAAATTAATGATGGTATTTTTATTTTGTTGAACATTAATTATTCGATTTTGTTATATATATCAGATATCATTCCTTTATTGTTCATTCTACAGAGAAAAATTGATTATTCTATTCAACGAATATAAACTTTTTTGTTCATAATCATTTAATGTTAAGTATTAATTTATCTTAAGTGTAAACGGTTTGCATTCTTCTATATCTCTACATAGGTATATTAAGTATTTGATACAATCGATTAATACGAATATTTTTAAATTCATATAACTTAATGTATTGAATGATATTTTTTGCATCATACATGAATTATGTGCATATCTTATGCAGGTGTCTGATGCTCTGAAAGTTCTAGGAGATAATTAGGCAACTGGTCAAATGAAAGAGGGTGTCTCTGTTGAAAGAAGATGGGAGGATATGAACATTGACTTATTGGTGAAAATCTTCTCGTGTTTTGATGTTTTGCAATTGACTTCGGGCATTGCTCACGTTTGTAATTCATGGCGTTCAGCTTACCGTGATCCTCTGCTTTTGAAAACTCTTGATTTGTCAATGTTGAGATCAAATTTTATCAAAATCCCGTTAGAGCCATATGTCTATATGGATTGGTGTTCTGATAAGGCATTGACTCATTTGTTGAAAATTTCATTGAGTCTCAATTGGGGACAGATAAGAACCTTGATTTTTCACTTCAATTTGTATGCAGGGGATGAACAATTTACTTATATTGTTGAAAGGTAATTTTTTTATGTTTTTGTTTAAAACCTTGTTGAAAGGTAATTTTGTCTTTTTATTCTCGTTGTTTATTGACTGAGTCTTTGGCATTGCCCTTGGTGCTAGTGATCATCAACTTTAATTTTCTTTTTGGTACAGTGAATTGGGAAGTAACGCACCATATATTGTTGTCTACAGGTGGCCCCATCTGAGGTGTCTCATTATGCCAGCTTGGAATAGAATAAAGAAGGATGTAATTTGCAAGGCCATTCGTACATGGAGATCTCTCGAATCCCTAACAATGCCTAGTATAACAAATCCCCCTTATCTTATAGAGGAAATAGCCCTAAATTGCAAAAACTTTAGTGAACTGAAGGTCATGGGTCTTTTGACTTTCTCTTTGCTTCTACGATAGCCAAATTTCTTCCAAATTTGAAGGTTTTGAGCCTGAGATGTTCAATGATAGTTAAGGATGCCCTATTGCTTATACTGGATGACATACCAAACCTAGAAATCCTCAACATGTCACACTGTCTTCTTATAGAAGGTCCACTGCTTCCTCCATCGTTGCCCGAAAAAATTATTAAGAAGTTAGATAAAATTATCTTGCAAAAGGCTGCTCGATTACGTGAGTTCTTAACATGTATTGAGCACTCGTGCATCATGTGCCAGCGTACTCGAAGTGATGAAGGCTTCATGAAGTGTTACAAGTATGAGGAAGGTCTATGGAAAATGGATGAGGCCAGGTCTCTTGCTCTTTGATTAGGATGCTGTAGAGGCTGTAATTTTAATATTTTGTTTTGCTTGGATGTAATATATAGATAATATGTTGTTGAATAAGCATATATAGAATTGGTCTGTTGTGTTTTAGGTTGTCATCCTCTTAAGGCTTTCGTTTTAGGTCGTCAACATTGTAATACTTGCATGATGATCTTCTCCCATAGGAAAAGTATTATCTGTCTGCATAACTATGTACACATGTTAAAATTTTACTTTCTGTTGTTTCAAATTTATCTTTCGTTATTCATTAATGTTATTTCAAAATGTAGTTTCAAACTAATACGCAATTGAGTATTTTATATATTTCAATTCATGTTATTTATTCTGTAATTGTTATTGTGAAATTCATTTCTATTGTCAAGTTTAGTATTTGATAATGAGATTTTGAAGGAATCTTTGAGTCTCAGTTCTTTTATATTTTGATGATAAGTTATAGTGACATTGTTCGGCTAAAGTGGTAATATTAAAGTTTTACTGTGCGTTGTCGTTTTGGGTGTTTATTTTATTTGTATGTTTTTTGTTTGTATTTTTTATTTGTTGCATGGTGGTTATTATACTTGTACTTTTGATACAATCCCAAACGAAACTTTGTGCGACTAAATCAACCTTAGCAAGGGCACTAGTCGTGTTCAAATAATAAAGTGATGAGTTTGAGTATCGTCCCACAGAAATCAAAGCGAATATTTGGAATTACCTAAAACTACCTACACGTTATTTGAGAAAACGAAATCTTAAAGTGTAAAAGTAACGGATTAAAAATAACTAAATTAAACGAATAAATAATGTGATAAACTTTGCAATATTAATGAAGTTAGGGTACAGATTTCCCCCTAATTATGCTTGACAGCCACTCTTAATACCTGTTTGTGCTATGAATTGGTAGAATTCTTCTAAAGCCAATTATCCTTATTCAAGCATAATATTCAACTTAATACAGATCCCTATTCGGTTACTCTGAAATTAAGAAGCATAAATTCATCAATCCCTTACGATTAATTTGCCCTATTCAGTTATGAATTAGATGGACCACAAATTAATCCTAGAATCTCTATTCGATTACTTCTAGTTTTAATATGTTGTGCAATATTATACAAATAAAACAATTATGACTATGAATTAAGCAATAAACCCTAACTTCTCTATTCGAAACATCATTAAGGTAATTGAATCAATCCAATATTCATAAAGCATTAAACCTAAACTCTTGCACACATTCATAAATATAAATCTGGTATTAAGAATAAAAATTGTTCAAAACATAATTAGGGTTTCATCCTCCCCTAACAAAAGAGATTTACTCCATCCTAAGAACAAAGAAATAAATAGAGAAGAAGGAAAACATATTCAGACTTGAAAAGAAATAAAAATCAAACTCTTAAATCTGATCTTTAGTCTTCAAGCCTCAAGAATGCGTCTTCTCCTCTCAAAAATATGCAAATTCGTCCCCTAACAAGTGATCTCAATTATACTTAAATACCCAAAAGAGTCCTAAGTGAAAAAGGAAAGAAAAACTGATAAAAACGCCCTAATAGTTTCCGCCACAACCCTGGCCGTGGCCAAATTTAAGTCACCACAGCCTAGGCCGTGGTGCTTCCTGGTCTCTTTGTTTTCCCTTTGTTCCATCACCGTGGCCATGGTGAACTACCAAGGCATGGTCGTGGCCTTCAAGACTGAAGGGTAATCTCAACTTCTTCAAGCTTTAAGTCTCAATTTCATTCCAATACTCCAATCAACTCAATCAAATCCTAAAAAAACACAAAAGTTATCGAAATTAATAGGTAACCATTCATATCTCAAACTTAACAAAAACAAAGGAAACAAATGAGAAGTTAACTAAACTAACATCAAAACAACCCTAAAAACACTTAAATTATGCAACTTATCACGTACCAAACCTAGAAATCCTCAACATGTCACATTGTCTTCTGATAGAAGGTCCACTGCTTCCTCCATCGTTGCCCGAAAAAATTATTAAGAAGTTAGATAAAATTATCTTGCAAAAGGCTGCTCGATTACGTGAGTCCTTAATATGTACTAAGCCCTCGTGCATCATGTGCCAGTATACCCGAAGTGATGAAGGCTTTCTAAGGTGGTACAAGTATGAGAAAGGCCTATGGAAAATGGATGAGACAAAGTCTCTTGCTCTTTGATTAGAACACTATAGAGACTATAATTTATTGGTCAGAAACTATAGCGTATGTACTTCTTCTTCACATGTTGTTTTGCTTGTATATAATATCTACATAATATGTTCTCGAATAGGCATATATAGAATTGGTCCGTTGGGTTTTAGGTTGTCATCCTCCTAACGCTTTTGTCTTAGTTTGTCAAGATTGTAATGCTTGCGTGACGATCTTCTCCCATTAGAAAAGCATCATCTGTTTGTATGATTTTGTACATATGGTCAAATTTCACTTCTTATTGCTTTAAGTTGATCTTCTGTTGTTGATCAATACACACTCAAGTGTTTTATCTATCATTTACATACTTAGAATTGAATTACAAGGATTTCTCTATTTTTAATTTATTATATTTATATATCTACATTTTTTCCACCTTGACTTGGAAATGTTGTTTCCGATTCATGTTATTTTATGTAGGGAATTGTTATTGCTTATGTTATTGAATTTGAAATTCTATTGGTTCTGTAAACGTTAGTGTCAAATTCATTTGTATTGTGAGATTAAGTATTTGATGGTGAGATTTTGAAGGAATATTTCATTTACCTTCCTTTATAGGTTTATATTAAGTCACATTGATATTGCTCGACTGAAATGGTAATATTAAAGTTTTATAGTGCGCTGTCATTTTGGCTTTGTAAAATTCGTAAGTAATGAAAAACGTTGTCGTTTAAAATGTTGTTGATATTTAATTACTTGAAGTAAATTTTGGGATTTAGGGTTTTCTCTATGTTAGTTTCAGCATTAAGAGCATTTGTCCTAGTTTGTTTGTCGCATTTTCTACATCCGTCTTTTATCATTGACTGAAATTGAGATAAGTAAGTACATTTTCTTAAGTGACAGTAACAATGTCATTTTTTATTTTACATTGGTCTAATTAATTTGTCATCGATTTTAACTTTAATTAAAGTGCATGTTATTCTTACATAGCTCTGAGATTTGTTATTATTGTTATAAGAAGTTGTTCTTAGATAGTTGTGCTAATAATTTATTATATTCGCGTTGTTTCTTTGTTTCTTTGGCAGTTGTGTTGCAAATTATTCTGTCAATCTTTTTACTATGAGTGAGTGGTTCCGGGTACCCTGCATTTTTCGGGGGGATCGAAACCGCACAGTGCAGGTTCCCAAAAAAAGGAACCGAAATCGAGACCGCACAATGCAGGTTCTTAAATTCAAGGAACTGGAGCCTAAAATGCAGGTTTCGGTTCCTTTCCCAAGTACCCTATAAAAAATCAATTACCCCTTATTAGTTTAAAAAATGACAAAAATACCTTAAAAGTTTACAGATACACCCCTAACAAATTTTGATTACTCATTCATTTGTGTCCAATGTGACTTATAAATCCTCTAATCTCTAAGCAACACTTGAATTCAATCAATTCATCACAATTCACATTAAATTCCTCAATCAAAACTAAAAACACAAACAATTAATTAAATTAATTAAACAATCATACTATAAATCTATAATTTAATATTATAATTAATTAAATTTCTAATCATTTAATTAAGTATTATACTAATGTTTATAATGAAATATTATAATTAATTAAGCAATCATACTTTAAATCTATAATGTAATGTTATAATAAAATAAATTTTTAATCATTTAATTAAGTAATGTACTAACGTAGTAAATTACTAATGTTTATAATATAATGTTATAAATTTATAATTAATTAAGTAATCATTTAACTATATAATATTATAATTAATTAAGTTATTATAATATAATGTAATGTTATTATTAATTAAGTAATTATTTAATTATAATGTAATGTTTTAATTAATTAAATTTCTAATCATTTAATTAAGTATTGTACTAATGTTTATAATAAAATGTTATAATTAATTAAGTAATCATACTATAAATTTATAATGTAATGTTATAAATAATTAAATTTCTATTCATTTAATTAAGTATTGTGCTAATGTAGTAAATTACTAATGTTTATAATATAATGCCATAATTAATTAAGTAATCATTTCATTATGCAATGTTATAATTAATTATGTGATCATATTATAATGAATTAAGTAATAATACTATAAATCTTTAACATAATATTATAATTAATTAAATTTCTAATCATTTAATTAAGTATTGTACTAATGTTATAATTAATTAAGTAATCATATTATAAATTTATAATGTAATGTTATAATTAATTAAATTTCTAATCATTTAATTAAGTATTGTGCTAATGTAATAAATTACTAATGTTTATAAAATAATGTCATAATTACTTAAGTAATCATTTAATTATGTAATGATATAATTAATTATGTGAATGTTATAATGAATTAAGTAATCATACTATAAATCTTTAATGTAATATTATAATTAATTAAATTTTAATCATTTAATTAAGTATTGTACTAATGTTTATAATAGAATGTTATAATTAATTAAGTAATCATTTGTTTATAATGTAATGTTATAATTAATTAAAATTCTAATTATTTAATTAAGTAATGTACTAAATTATTAATGTAATGTTATAAACTTATAACTAATTAAGTAATCATTTAGCTATAATGTAATATTATAATTGATTAAATAATCATTTAACTAGTAATGTATTAATGTTTATCAAGTTATTTTATATAATTAATTAATTACTAATTTACTACAGATATACTTTGAACTTGATAATTAAAGTAAATAACTAAATATTATATTATTATTCAATCAAATATACTATTTTATTCAAAAATAATTCTTTTGATAAAATTAAAATATTTTTAATTGGTCCTAATTCTAATTATACACTTAATTAATCAAAGCTTTAATATTAATATATTATAATATATTAAAGTTTTTTATATGGTGTAGTTTATATGTAATAAGTATAATTGTATATTTATTTAATTAGGTTATTGTAAAAATTTAACTTTTTCCATTTTAATTTTTTTATATGTAAAATTCAATAGACCCTCATTCTTCACAGATATTTCATTTTAGCCTAGGTTTCAAAAAAAGGTACCCATTGCAGGTTCCAAGCTGGGTACCTGCTGTAGGTTTTTTTTTTCAGGTTTCGATTCCTCTTCCGGTTCTTACACATGTACGAACCGGAACTGGAACCGCACAATGTCGGTTCCAAAAAAATGGAATCGGAACATACCTGCACAGTGTCGATTCCGGGTAGGTTCTAGTTTCGGTTCTACCCGTATGTTCCAGTTCTACCCATGCTCACCCCTACAGTTTTTACTGCTGAAATTGGTATGTTTTTTATTACGATTTTGTTTGTTCTACCCAGGTTGTTTATCTGTTGTTCTGGTAGTCGTGTTGCAGATTATCGCATCAGTAAATCTACTACTGAAGTTGGTGTTTTTCTCGTTACGATTTTGTTTATTATCTTATTGTGTTTAGTATATATTGTAATACTATCATTGTTTTATGAATCCATGTTATGAAATACCAGTGGTATATTATCTTGTTGTGTTTAGTACATATTGTAATATTGTCATTTGTTTTTATTGTAGTAATGGCTCCAAAAAAACTTGATGAAATTTATTCAAAGACTTGATTCTGAAGTACTCTATAAAGCAAGATCAAGCAGGGATTCTAAGTTAGAATCGTTAACGCCTGTACAGACTTCTATTTTACCTACATCAGTCTCCAATCCTGTGAAACCTGATTCTAGTTCCTACCATGTTAAATTGACTGAAGAAGAAGAAGATAATTAGTTAGAAGAAATTCCATTACATCAATTGGTGAAACGGCAAAAAACTTGTCAACAACAGGGTCCAAATACAAATTCTGAATGAAAATGAAAAAATCTTTGTAAAGAAGATCTAGACAGAAAAACTTTCGGTCTAGGGAAAGAGGTAATGTTTTTTCATTGTATCATGTGAATATATAATTATGGCATCATAATGTTAAGGTGATTTCATTGTTTTTGAAATAGGCTTATGAAGGCTTCTTAGAAATCAAAGAACGTTGGCTTGTTTCAGAAGATGTGGTTGCATATTTGACAAAACAAAATGAAGATGCGATTGTCGAGGTTTGCAGATTGAAAGAACAGTTGAAAATATCAAAGGATGCATTTGAAAAGGTCAAAACCGAATTGAAACACTAACAAAAATCATTTAGAAATGCTGAAGAGTCTTTTGCAAATGAGCGCAGCAAAAGGAAGTCTTTAAAAAGAAAAGTTATGAATTGTCTGAAGAAAATAATAAGATTAAATCTTTAATTGCACAAGCTGAGAAAGATAAAGAAGAGGCTTACGATTCGGTATCAGAAATGTTTTTGGCCACCAGAAAAGCTTGTGTCAAAGAATTTAAGCACAGATTCTCAAATGAAGATTCTAGTTTTTTAGAGACAAATGTGTTGAAAAATGAGGAGATGCCATCTAATTTTAACTATAATGATTGCAATGCTGTTGTACCTTTCTCTGGTCCACTTAATGGCACTTCTGTAAATATTTAAACTGTTTGTTAAACATTTTCACAATATTTTGTCAAAATTTGGCTCACAAGTGTTTATAATCGTATTATTATCATGGACGTGAATATATTCAGTTGATGCTAATTTTTGTGTATGCAAAACAAAATCTCCAGTTTATGTAATGTTATTTCTGTAAATATTTAAACTGTTTAATTGTAATATTAATGTTAAATATCTTGATGACGTTTGTCACGCGATAGTTTATAGATCAATTGCATGTGTAAAAAATATGTATTTATAACAGATAATTCATTCAATGTAGTGTTCATCGTATTTGACAATAATAATATAAAACATATAAATATCTTTGTTTCAAGTAAATTATACTACTGTATTTATTTAAACATTTAATGTGACATTTTCATATTCATATAAATATGTTTCATTTTTCACATCAATCTCTCATAAACAATGTCTTATATTATATACAATGGATCAATCCTTTCTATTATAAATATTGATTCATATAATATAGAACATATTAAGCCCTACATTTAAAGACTTCTTTGAAAATAATATTTGTCAATGTCTCAACCGATTCATCTTCTTGCAGGGCTAGCAGAATCTTGATACCTTGTCTTGAAGTTATTCCTGATAGTGCCACGTACAATTGACCATGTGTAAAGACTTGATGGTTCATATACAATCCTACTGCTTTGACTAATTGACCCTAGCTTTTGTTTATTGTCATACAGAAGCTAACTGTCACAGGTAACTGTCTTCTCTTCAATCTGAAAGGCCACTTCATATTTGCATTTGACATTATTATTCTGGGAATTGTGACAATATCTCCAATGTTTGACCCGGTGATAATCATTGCTTGTATGGACCACTTTCCTAAATGGGTTATGATAAATCTGGTTCCATTGCACAGACCATCAGATTGATTCAAATTACGCAACAACATAATTGGAATGCCAATTTTCAGATGCAATTCATGTTTAGGCATGTCGGAGCACATCAGAGAATTAAGAAATTCGGTGGGATAGAGAATGTCATCATTGTTTGAGATACCTGCTGCTTTGCAAGTGTTATCCGAGCTGAAATATATATTCTGTTGGCAGACTCTGGGTGATATAGTCGTTCAATCTATGTACTGTCTCATTTTTGGGTGTCGATTTTCCTCTCTCTCATATAATCAATATTATTTATCTGAGCAGATAAATCTAAAAAAACAGCATTCATAATCGTTTCTTCGTGACTGGTATGTTGATCGATTTTCAAGTCTTTAGGTATTTGGATGTAACTTTCATCTTCTGCAACTTCATTTCCTTCTCCGATATTAAGTAACCATTCGTCAAAAGCCTTCAAGATATCAAATTCTGTTGGGTTCACCAAGTTTTTCTTCAACCTCATGTTCTCTATAAGTGTCAACACCGTTACATGTTTCCAAAAGGAAGATGACGATAAACAGGCTTGTATTATGTCATGTTTTTTCCCTTTTGGTATAACTGGTAGAATCTGTCTGAAATCACACCCAGGGCAACGATGAGGCCTCCAAATATTCTATCTACATTTTATTGATCTTTTTCAGACAAAATATCTTTCAGATTTCTATCAAGAGCTTCAAAGCAATACCTATTTGCCATGGGTGCTTCATCCCAAATGATCAAAGTTGTTTACGCAAGTAGTTTTTTCAGTTGTGTCCCCTTTTTGATATCACATGTACTTTCCTCAATGATATCTAAAGGAATTCGAAAATGTGACTGTGCTATTCTTCATGTTAGAATTGGTGCCTTAGAGCCAATCAATTATTGTAGAATTGACTCTTTGTAATAATGTTCATTGATCAATAAAAGGCATTTTATTCTATATCACATAAATCATCATTGTATGTATTGATATATGTCCTTAGAATGGTAGAACTATGATGAGGGTATCAAGTGTTTCAAATCTTGATAGTGAGAACCCTATGAGCACATATGGTGGCCATTCTAGAAACGTTCGTATCCCTAGTATTATTCTGAAGTAAGGGCATAGATAATACGGTAAGACTATCATGGTGTTGAACGACCCTGTCGAAAGGCAGTAACTGATCTCACTTGTCAAGGTTGTTTGGTGACAACCTGGTGCAACGCATGGGTGCTTGCTATAGGCAAGTTCACTAGACTGACCCACCAGACGCAGTTCTATTCAGAGCTGTCAATACGGTAGTAATTGGCTGCATCAATAAGTGTATCAAGATTATGGTGGATAGACAGAGGATTCATCATTGTCGGGTATGGGGGGAGTTATCTCACGGCACAATTCAGTAAATGGCAATGACACTAAAACTGTGGCCACAGTGGGATTGAGTTGTTGCTCTATCTAGTTTATAATTCAAGTCATTGGTCCAGTAACTGAATACATAATATCGAGGGTAACCGAGGTTGACACTATTTTTATGCGTCGTTCTCGTCGAGATAACGAATGATGAAAGGATTGGATTGTACAGTAACCATATTGTTGACAGGTAGCTGCTTCGCTGAATCCGAATCTATCGGGTGGCCATGATGCCTTGCTAGGGGCCAATCTTGGTCTGTGTGTAGTGAGACGATTAATTAGTGTTAATCGCGATACTAAACATTACCGATATGATAAGGAGCCTACAGGTCAGACACATAGAAGATAATTTAAGAACCATTTTATAAGAAGGGCATTTTCATCTTTTTAGACGAAAGAGATTTTGGTAATTTTACAGTGCAATTAAATTTGCTGAGGTCGTAGCCTTTATTTAATTTGTTAATAAAATCAAATAAGTGAAATTATATTTAAATATGTGTTCGCATATATTTAAATGAATTATTGTTATTGTTAAATGTTAATATATATATATATATATATATATATTGAATTTAATTGAAATAACAATAATAATTATTAAAATATCTAAATGGGGCTGTTTGGACATAGGGGTTGTTTGGGTTTGGTGCCCAAGCCCATTCCATGATGGAATAGGGCATAGTGTGCACTATATAAGTGCAACACTTTGTGAAATTATTAATTAATTCAATTCATTCACAAAGCAAAACTCCAGCCCCCTTTTTCTCTCCCACACCAGATTTCTTTTGCTTGAATCAAAGTTTCATTTTGATTTTGTTCTTGGTTCTTAAGGCTAAAGAGGATCTAGCAAATCCCTCTTTAGTTCCTTGGGGTTATCTTCGTGCGGACTAACGGTGGTTCGATCCTACCCTTGGATCGGTAGCGAAACCTATTCGGTGATAAAGTTGGAGGAGCCTTCAAACGTGGGTATGGTTTCTTAAGTCTAGACTGTTTTTCTGCAGATTTGAATTTAATGCATAGATTGTTAAATTTGTACCCTGATCTTGATTCTAAGGAACGATCCATGATGTTTATGATTTTTTGTTTCCGTTGCCATAACTTGATCGTTTTCTAGCACTTCCACCAGATAGCAACAATGCAATAATTCCTGATGTAGCTATGGCTAGTACAATTTTACCCTTAGATCTTAATTTGGCCATGATTGTTGACCATAGGAAGGTTTTGCTTGTTCCACCATGTTCGTAAACAAAAAATGGTGTTCCACTTTGATTGTTGACAGAATCAAGGATCGAATCATATACACGTCTCTGGCCATTGTTGAGACCCTTGTATAAATCACTGTGCACTGTTTTCATGTTGTCAATATCATAATCTAATTCTTCAGCAATTAATCTATTCTATGAATTCTCAAAAATGGAACAGTCCGGAATTGGCATTCCAAGGAATTTAGCCAAGGATTTTCCTCCCTTTTTCATGAGCTCATCAATCTCGAACAATGCATGATTGTGAATCTGTTCCTTAGTGCATCTCAATTCTATCATCCGCATTTTCTATTTAAGTATGTAAGGAATGTCTTCAGATAGGCGTTCTGCATTTGCTCTCCACAAGTCTCTTGGACTCACCACTTCATTATATACAAGAATAGTTACAAAGAGTCGTCTTAACTGTCTTCCGGTAGCCCACATTGATGCTTCATCCAAGCAATCATTCCACTCTTTATCATCATCGAGCAATCCTAATGCATAATATGCATCTTTGAATGTAGGGAATATTTCTCCGTTGACAGTTCGAATATCTTTAAATGACGTTGCTCATCTTACTATGTTTAGTAGCATTCGCAAATAATATTTCTTGCCACTACCTGGAAATACAAAATACACCTTGATTTTTGTCGTGGGGAACATTGTCTTTTTGAATCCTTCCAAACCCATTTGCTTAGAAAATCAGGATAAGTGAATGATCTTGCAAAATGGTATCGTTGATTGCACTTCATCCATTCAGTCAATTTCGTTTGCGTAACAACCTTGCTTTCCAAAAGTTGAACCAAACACTTGCTTGGATGGAAAATAACTGTCTGTTCGTTCTCTAAATGGAATGGCAATCTTTCAACAGCTGGTTCTCTATAATACATGTCAAACTTATATATCCTCCAGCAAGCTTCCATAGAAGAGATATATCTGTAATGTTTTTGATTGAATTACTTAATAATGTATTTATAACAAATATCAACAAACAATATAAAAACATTATATTTGATGTATTTTGTAAATACCTGCAGTCCAGATATGCCTTTATTTCATCTTTGTCTTGTAAAATCTTGCATTGATTGTTTTGTTGACCATTGTTTTCAATTTTCATAGAAACTCTCGTTCTGTCCGGCCCTTTGTTGACATACTTGAATAGATACTTGATTGATCTATGTTGATTACATATCTCAACATTTATGTGAGCATCAAACTTAATCAAAAGATTCCTATTATAAGAAACAACAAAACGGTTATCCAGTTTGATACCCTTTTTCTCAACAAATGCTCCATTATTCCGTCTTCTATACATTGGGTATTTGTTGTCATCCACAGATGTTTCATTGACAAATTTCTTCGGAAAATGTTTTTTACATCTTCCTTTTTCCATACATGGTGAATTCTTGTTAACATCACCGCACGGACCGTGGATCATGTGATTCTCCACAGCTGCAAAGGTAACACCATTAGTTTCCTCATTTGGAATTTCAGCAGAAACTATTTCATCTCTTTTGGATGCTGAAGGATTCTTATATTGGGAATGTAGAAAAACCAATATATGAGCATGTGGGAGGCCTTTCTTTTGGAACTCGATAGTGTAGATAACTGACGAAAACAATTATAATGTGTTCAACAATACTCGGTATAACATAATTTCATATCATAAATTATCAACAAACTACAATTTGTAAAAAAAGTAGAAATATTATTCGTTGAATACTTACTTGCCACTGTTTCACCAAAATATTCACCTTTTTTAATCTTTTGCATTAGCTCAAGCAATTTGATCTCAAAAACTCTGCAAACTGCAGTTATTCTACTTTCTTAATCACATTGTCCAATACAATTTTGTAGATATTGTATCTCCGGCCACTTGGGATTACAGGTGAACGTTAGAAAAATATCTGGATATCCATAACATTTACAAATCGCCATTGCATCTTGATAATTCTGAACATGATATCGGGGACTGCCAATGTGAGACGAAGGGAGCAACGTAGATTTCCATAGATACCATGCATTAACATCATCCTTTGAAATGGAATCCATCAACCCACTGTACAAATCACTCCTCAATTTTTTTCTGATTGTTTCTAATCCAACAAAATATTTCCTCTTCAACAGCCATATATGCATCCACAAAATATTGCTGCAATAATCTACCTGATTTCAACAGAGTATGCCTTTCACATAATCTATACTGCAATCAAAATGCATAATATTCTCTCATGCTTAGCCTATTTCTCTTTGAAGACTTTTTGTCAGGAAAGTCTTTATGGTTAATGTCAATTTTGTATCCATTTTCACCATACGAAAATAATATTGGATAACTTAATGCCATAAAGCTTGGATGAAAGTAAGAAATTCTTTGAAGACCTTTTTTCGAATGATGAACAATCACATTTTTTTAAGTTTCTGAAATTCCAATATCACCGACAATTAAACCCGCAATTTCATATGCTGTTGGCAAATTGTATTGTCTTCCATCCTTTTCCCTTTTCATTTTTAACCGCAAATGCACATCTCTAATATCATTCCAATGGATATGGTTCCTGACAGAACAAAAACTTTTAACCAATTCATTGTTCACATCAAACATCAATTTGCAATTCCTGTACTAATTCCCTATCAACAGTAGCATCGATTGTATTACCTCGTATAGAATTTAATCTATGACTGGTTTCATACTCTGTGTCATAAATATAAAGCTACGCAAACTGAGGTTTCCTTCCTTCAAGTGGAAGTAATGATCCTATTTGGTGGTAATTTTATCTGCAAAGTTTGAAAACGTATGGACCACCCCCTTGGTTAATCGCATTGTCAACATGCCCTCCCATTGATGTAAATGAGAAAAATGAATTGTATATTCTTATTTTACTCCTGAAACTAATCCCTTTGTTACCACTAGACACATCCAATAAACCTTTTAATGGTTCTGGCGATAATTTAAATAACGGCAACTGAACTTTGCCATCCATACAACATAATGAAAACAAATGGATGGTTGGCTCTTGGTTCTTAACAGTTCACTCTTCATACCACATGACTGATCCACAATGAATGCACTTGTAGCATGGTTCACCAAAGTTCCAGGACTCTTTTTCCACTGTGCAAAGAAATAACATGTTATTTTTAGAAAGTAATTGATGTGTTTTGTTGATTTAGAATTTTTAATAAGATTAATACTTGAGTTAACATTTAAATATGTATAACTAACAATGTGGCACTTGTTACCTCTTTCTGTCGAGCGAGATTTTGAACCTTTATTTGTCTTCAATAAAGATTTCTTTTGTTTTTTCTATGTCTGACCTGAGAATGAAAATGATAAAAAAAGATCATCACAATTTTCAACAACACTAGCAATGTCAAAATTGTTCGGCAAAGTTCTACACCTTTATTTTTATAAAATAATGAAATAACATTATGTTTTTAAGATATAACAAACTGAATGTTTAAACATATGTTGTCAGATTCAAGGCTCACGATTGTATTGTTCTGCATTAGTATTTGAAATATTAGAGTCAGGCTCTGCACACGGAGAAGCACCTGAAAAACATAGATTTAGTTAGTCAATTTAAGTTATCATAATCTAAAAAATATAGGTAACACTAATATAATATTTTTTACCTCTCTTCCTTTTTAATACGGACATTCTCTATGTTCTATTTTCCTCATGTATCTCATTTACATTTACAGAAGCATTTGAAGAACTTGTAGAACACTTCTCTGTGTTTGATACTTATTGTTTCTGTTCTTTAGATCTCTCATCTAAATTTAAAAATAAAAATAACATAATTAATACTATACCATGCAACAAATTATATAATTGAAAAGCTTAACCAAAAGGCAAAAACAGTAATTAAATATCTCATTTATATTTATAGAAGCATTTAAAGAATATTGGATCTTTCTTTGTCTTCGATACACAAGTTTTATGATTAAGACTATGTTACACAACAAATTATATCATTAAAGAAAATAGAAACTGATTTACTCAACCATGTAATATACAAAATATTTGTATGACTATACCAAAATAAATAAGGTAGTTACTTTTGTTGGATACTTTATTACGAATCATTTTGCTGTGAAAGTCATACGTCAAAACACCGATTTATAGTTCATGAATAACTAAAAGAACAAAGACATAGACTGAACTCGTTTACTCTTTACATAATAATTATATGAAGTTCTAATATTAAATATACCTTTTTTCTTTTTTTGGAGATTTGGACTTTGACTCACTTTGGAAATTTAGGCCTGTTTTTGTTCCATATAAACATTCTCAATTTTCTATCTCCTTGTTTACTTTTGTTCTGAAATCAACAATGCTTATTTGCCAGAATCATATGCAATCTATAGTTTTCAATCGTTGCAAAATATATTCCTGAATGTATGACTGTATAGCTGCTGCATCTCATCCGTAAGAAAACATTTTATAATCTTGCACTTGACCAAAACAAAAAATATATGTTAATGCATTCTTTTTTTCACCTCTACCGAGTGCAGATTTTACAATTGTATGCAAAAATTGATAACAAATGATTTACTACAGTTTTATGTAAATTTAGGAGGACAAATATTTTATTAAAACTTTATAGCATACAATATTAGACTGTAGCAAGATTTGAACTGAAACAGAGCTTATCTGTTACAGCCACACATTAAAATAGTTCGGCAAATATAGAGATTTCCAAACAAAGGAAACATTTATATTATAAATATGAATAAGTTGTTGGATCGGCAATGGTCTATCAAAGTATATCATCCATTTGTTGGTTTGACAACTGAGAATATGATGACTCTGACATTAAAATGAAAAAACATCCTGCATTTATTACAATTATACTCATATTACGATATTCTTCTTAATACGTCACCAATTCTATCCAATTATATATAAATAAATGGTTCCTCAATTAAATTTGATCTCATGGAAATCTTGATTGATTACAATTCTAATGAAAAATTATGATTAACCATGAAGTTTGAGTTGTTCTTTATTGGTTTTCCAAGAATTTATTAAATATTTTCACAAATTAAGATCGTCAAATTCACTTGTATAAAAAACTTGAGTTATTGAATTTGAAATCACAATCAATATTCAATTTAACAATTGTAAAAAAATAGTTCACAGAAAAAATATATTCATTACCTTAATAGGAATCACACTGTAACTATAAGGAGCAATCGTTTCATCCAACTGTGTATAGTCTACGTTAACGAACAATAAAATAAAGATATAAAAGGAATGCAATGGTAAGGAGATGTAAATATTATATGCATAATTATTAAGAAAACAAAAGTAGTACGATATAAGAAAAAAAAAATGTAAACCTTAAAGTAGATCAAACACACCATACATAAATAATACCAGTCTAAGTTCAGAGATCTCTCTCTCCTCTCTCTCTCTCTCTCTCTCTCTCTCTCTCTCCTCTCTCTCTCTTCTCTCTCTATATATATATATATATAATATATATATATATATATATAGATATATATATATTAGCAATGTTGTTAATTTCAATAACCGTCCAATACGATATTCTATAACATTTACAATGTATGAGTCTGTTGAAATTCACATAACTAATTTATATGTATTATAAATCCCTGTACTATACTCATCATTTATTTATAGGATCAGATTCATCTCACTTGCAGTTTATTAAGAGCAATACATTAATGAGCAAATTAAATTTTACAAAATAAATCATTAGGAAATAAAGTTTGGTTATTCTTTATATTTTTTTTAAAACATAATGAAACCATGAAGTTCATATTAATTATATTTTTATCAGATGTAATTTTATTTGGAGTTGGACATCTTCCATTTGGTTAAAACGTCATTGTTTAAACAGTTCATCGTCTCTAAAAGCAAAAAGGATTAAGGGCATTTTACCGTTGACTTTGTAATCACATCTGCACTTCAAAATGATTTTTTTATCGACTCTATTATTGTTCAACTTTGTTTTTACTTGCATCAACCGACAATTTGTGGGTAATTTCAGTCTTTCCTACTGGGTTTATCATGTATCTCATCTTTTGTCTGACAATGTCGCACATAGAAATTCCTAGCACAGTTACCTGTACCGATCTTTTGCGATTTCGAAAACATTACAATATCGCCGATGATTTTGATCTATTACTATGCAATGGTTTTAAATCTTTTATAAATTCAAAGACCCCCTGGTTTTTCACCTTTTTTGAAATTTTCTCCAGTGTGGTCTTCTGCCTCATTTCGCTCGTTTGTGGAAGAAGTCATGATTTGTTATAACGTTGCACCCACTTAGCTCCATCCCAATGCCTGGAGATTAATTTGAGTTTTGGAAGTTTGTGCTTAATGCACGATATTCTACCCATATTTGTATTTTAACTACTTCTATGCATTGAAAAAAGAGGCCAAATAGTCCATTTTATTTTAGCGAGGGTTAGGAAAAGACCGAGTACTGTTAACTAGATTTCAAATAAAGTGCGAGGATGGAGTGAGATATTTTATGTTGGGTTGCAAAAAGGTTGGGGTGGACTACCCACACAATGGACAAAAGCACAATACCCCACCAGAATCTCGCGGTAAAATAAATGTGAAGGAACTAGCATCCAGACATGGAGAAGTTTATTCAAAATCAACAAACATTCGATGGTTTCAATATGTTGGAGAATACTCCATTCTCAATTCAAAAAGAGTATTACAATTTTTTATATGATCACTTTTCATTGTTTATAATAATATAATGTAACTTTTTTTTTTTCACTGTTGTAATGAATATCGATATTGAATCCCAAATTAACAGCTTCAATATCAACTTCTATTTCATATCAACTTCTACACCCAATGGATGGCTTAGTATTTCTGTGGGACCATCTACATTCGAAAATGAAGATAAATATGAAGTATAGAAGAGTTGCCACTGATCAGACGAACCAAGCGTAAAAAAGTGTGTGATTAGAAAGTTCAAGTTACAACCCTCCCAATAGGTTAAAAACAATGTCTAAAAAGATCTTGAAGAACTTACATCAAAAGAGGTGAATCTGTGATTTAAATTGATAAATTTGATTACTTTTAATTATTAAAAAAGTTTACATTATTGTTGTTGTTGTGTGACATGTTTGCGACACAGAGATTATGGCTTATTTGGAAATTAGAAGGCGATGGCTGGCCTCCGATAAGATCATTGAAGATTTGGAAGAAACAAAAAAAGATTTGTTGTCAGGGGACAAAATCACAAAGGAAATAATGGATTTAGAGAAGCAGATGGCAGGAAACTATGAATGAATTGGAGTTTCATAGGAAGAAATTATCAGTGATTGAACAATCATGTTTAAATGCAAAGTTTTAAAATGATGTTCTGAACGAAAGGAGAAAGAATTGTTGGATTGCAACAGCAAGCTGAAATCTAGCCTTGTTGTAGTTGAAAAGGAAAGAGATAGGGCTTTGCTATTGTCACACATGTCTTGAACACTCAAGAAGTATGTTGGGATGCATTTAAGTCCAGATTTCCTAATGAAGATTTCACTTTCTTAGAGAATTTTGTTTTGCAAAAGGAAGAGGACAAATCTGGTAAAAGAGGATTGAAACGCTGACGTCCTTGAAGTCTACTGTTACTTATAGTTTGTCTACGGATCTAATCTTATAGTACTTACATCAAAATTTTGTTCAGATCTGGATTTTTGTTTGGAAATATCAATTTTCCCAAAGGGTGATTCGATTCGCTTTGAGAGGTGCGAATGATAGTCTCGAAGAGGAATTTGCTTAAATTCGTGAAATTGTTGATAAGTAGGATTACGTAGCCATGGGTACCAAGTTTGCTAGTGTGTTTTGTGTTTGTCAGGGAATTTAAGAATATAATATAAGGATTATAGTACCAGACGTTGAAAGTTATGTTGAAATTCATTTTATTGGGGCTAACGTTTTCGAACACAATGGAAATTTACCTACTTGGGTTCACAAGTGGATTTAGTGGAGATGTTGCAGCAATGCGGGATTGACTTTAAGAAGAATATTGAAAAGCGTATGATGTGAATCCATTTGTGAGCTTTGATGTCATCAGGATTGTGTTGAATGATGGTGTTACTAGGTTACGTTTCATAGTGGTTTATGTTTGATATGTAAAAATATTCCGTGATATATATTACAAAATGTGTGGGGAACTATTGTAATTGTTATACAGCCTGTACTGGTTAATCAATGGTACACTTTTAAGAATATTAACTTGGATTGTATCAGCAAATATGAAATACTAGTATTACAATATTGCAATCATATTGTTTAACCAAGGACAATAATTTCAAAGAGGTAAACAAAAAAAAAAAAAAAAATATTATACGAGAACAGATATCTGTTTAATATATTTAATATCAAAATACATGTGTACATTGCTTATGTATTTATCAAGGTTCAGAAAAGGTGTAGATTCAGGTTTTGTAGTCATCTGATCAGAACATTTGATTATTTCTTTTTGAGATAAATCAAATACTCCGTGTATACGACCAGCAACGATAAGTTAACAACAATCAATCTATATCGTTGCATTTTTCTCGTACATTTAGATTTTCAATGTTGCTACAACATTTGTAAGTATCTGTTTGAACTCCTTTTGCCTATACCATTGCCGCATTCTGTCTCCGAAAAGGTAACAACCATCCCAATCCATGGATTGTTACAAGAATTAAGCGGTGTCAATAAAATGTGAACACAATAGCATGGGTTAACATGGCTCTCCACCACAGAGACACCCACGACCACAGGCAAAAGGGAATAGCAAATACAGATAGTTGCCAATTTATGTCCTTTCATATGGATAGAGAGGTGTGAAACTGCCAAAAAACCACAAATCACACATGTGTATAAACTTGACAAATGTCAAGATGAAAATAAAATCACATAGGTTTACATAAATTAAAGTGAATACACCCCCTAATAGTACAAGAGCACATATCACAAATTTTGGCCAAACATTAGAGAAATCATAAATGAAGCAAAGAAATATCACATGTGTCTGCACGTTGCCCTTGATCTTAAATCATGCAAAAAATAGCTGTTACTCTAAAATCCTACTGGTCTAAGACTTTTCTCCAAATATTAAGGTTCCAGAAAACAATTACCAGTATGCTCATTGTTAAGATTCAAGTGGAAGAAACTTAGTTAGTTAGGAATTAGTTATGCTGAGCTGTAAGTTGTGTAAGGTAGTTAGATGAAGTTAGTTAACAGTATGTATTATTTCTCTGTATATAAGCAACAATGTAACTGAATCCATATAATGAATAAGAGAATTTTCTTCAGTTTCACATTTCTTGCCCCCAAATTACATGGTATGAGCAAATTCCAGGGTTTGAATATTCTAAAATTTACAGAGAAACTTCACTCTATTCACAGTAATTCACGGGTTTACGACATCAGTTTCGTTAGCTTTTTCTTCGGATTGTTCCATCAGCTCCGTCAACCTCTCCTCTGGATTTCGTTTATTATCTAATCTCATTTCTCTAATCAAGAAGCATCATTCATTCTTCCAAAATGGCAACTGCCAGTGCAGACGGAGAGATGCAATCTTCTGCAAATAATGGAAATGATCAATCGAGTTCATCAATTGATTTCAGTCATCGCTTATCTACATCCTTCTGATAATCCAGGTGCTATTCCGTCTCTTTCAATAATGGTGTTGATAAACTCATTATGGAGTAGATCTATGAGAATGCATTGTTAGCTAAAAATAAGATTGGATTATTGATGGAACTTGCACAAAGAATAGCTTCCAGTTAGCATGCACAATCAATGGGATAGATGTATGTTATAGTTCTCTCCTGGATCTGAATTCCGTTACTAAAGAACTCCTAAGTGCATTGTTTATGCATCTAGTGCACATCTGGTATGGAAAGATTGGAAAGAAGGTTTGATAAAGTGAATGGATCTAGAGTTTTCAGTTACATAGAGAAATAGTCACCTTAATGCAGGGAACTTCATCCATCTCCACTATTACTCAAACTAAGAATGTTATGGGATATACTCGTTATTGTCCAACTTCCTTCTGTGAATGTTCTATGTCAAAGTTTATGTAGATCACATGCAGAATCAAAAGTTACTCCAATTCTGATGGGATTAATGGAATTATTTGCATGCTAGAAGCCAAATCTCATGATGCAACCTTTACATCTATCAACCAAGCCTACTCTATGCTTGTACTGAAGAAAGCCAGAGAAGTTTATCCAATGTTGTTGCTGTAGAATCCTCTTCTGAACCAACAGTTTTTATTCCTCATCCAACCAACAATCGTCAAACCTAAAAGAAATGGATATAACCTGTGAACACTACCATATGAAAGGACACAAATGGATAATTGCTATAGGATCTGGATATCCTGCCGATTTTAAGTTCACCGAAAGAAAGAATATGCCCAACGTCCGTAATAATGCTGCCACTACGAATTACCTGATCACAGAGTTCCACAAACTATTCAAATAATACACCCAGTAGCAGCACCTCCAATCTTTTCCAAAGAACAATATGCAGAGATATTGAAATTGCTCCAAAAGGAACCTACATTAGCTCCAAATGATCACACGTTAATATGGCAGGTATTCACTCTTACTTTATCCTTAAATCATGGAGTCTTGTGGACATTAGACACAGGAGCAGTCACCATATGACAGCTTCTCTAAACAATTTGAACAAGTTAATGGGGACACCTTCTCCTCCACAGTCGACTTCCAAATGGACATCATTCAACCGTAACACTATTGGATCTTGTAACATTGGTCCAAATCAGAAACTGACTAATGTGTTATTTGTGCCAGATTTCAAGTATATTGATTTCTATCTCAAAGCTCACCAAAGACTTATCTTGCTTTGTCAGTTTTTATCCTGATTTCTGCATATTTCAGGGCCTTCCAATGGGAAAATCCTGGGGATTGGTAAAGAATCGAGGGTCTCTACTTCTTATGCCTTCTCATGCATACAAGGCCAATGTTCTACTTGAATAAACTTTATTGTTTCATGTTCAGCTTCTGTAAGCCAACTTTGGCATAAACGCCTTGGTCATATGCCATATGCGAAACTGAAATATTTTTCTAGAATAAGAAGTTTTAATTCGATAATGCTGAGTACCATTGTGATATCTGTCCTCTTGCCAAACATGTGAGAAAGCTATTTCCTATTAGTTACTACAAGGGCTCCTGCATTTTTCATTTGTGCATATGGATGTGTGGGGACCATATCATACTCTACACATAATCATTATAAACTCCCTACAGTGGTTGATGATCATTCTCGGGTTACCTGGGTTTTCTCATGGCAAACAAGCATGAAGTCATACTTCATATTAAGAGTTTTCTTACTCTTATCCAGACTCAATTCTCAGCCTCTGTCAAAACTGTTCAAACAGATAATGGCTTAGAGTTTCTCAACCTTCAATGCTCGCACTCTTCACTTCCCTGGGATTATCCACCAGAAAACTTGTGTTTTACTCAGCAGAATGGGGTAGTAGAGAGGAAGCATAGGCATTACTTAGTGTGCTAGAGCCTTAGATTTCAGGCCTCTATTCCATCAAATACTGGGGAGAATGATACTCACAGCTTGCTATATCATCAATAGAATTCCAACTGATGTGCTCTAGGGTAGTTCACCTCATCAAGTTCTTTTTGGTTCTCCTCCTTCAATTGATCACTTCAAGGTGTTTGGCTGCTTGGCATATGCATCCAATCTGAGCTCCAAAGATAAATTCGGTTTCAAGGCCATCCCATCAGTCTTTATGGGATATTCTTCCACACAAAAAGGATACAAGTTGCTGAACTTACAAGATTTCAGTTTCTTTGTCAACCGAGATGTCAAATTTATTGAAGACATTTTTCCTTTCCAATTCCAGAAACATTCTTATGTTCCATTATTTCCAAGTGATCCTTTCAATACCATATTTTCTGATGATTCTTATCCTGCTCCTATAAATTCTGCTGTTCTTGATCCATTGTTACCAGATGACCATTTCAGTCCTGGTTCTGTTACTAGTCCTGGTCCTGTTACTGATCTTGCCCCTGCTGCTCCAACAATTGATTCCACATCTCCAACATATTCAGCTCCAGCATCTCCTCCTGACATTCCTTTAAACATCAGACGTTCTGCCAGATCACATAGACCTCCAATATGGTTGCAGGATTACATTACCCCTTCAGCTCATTACTCCATTTCAGATGTTGTCTCTTATAATCATCTTTCTCCATATTATAGGTGTTTCCTTTCTTCCATCTCTCGGATCAAGGAACCTGTTTCATTTGCTGAAGCTTCTCAGGATCCTAAGTGGATTGATGCAATGCATACTGAAATCACTGCATTAGAAACCAACAAAACCTGGCAGCTTGTCTCTCTCCCAGCAGGAAAGCAGCCAATTGGCTGCAAATGGGTGTACAAAGTCAAGTATCATTCTGATGGCACCTTAGAGAGATATAAAGCTCGGCTTGTGGCCAAAGGCTATAATCAAGAAGTTGGTATAGACTACACAGAAACATTCCCCCCCGTAGCAAAGATGGTCACTGTCAGATCAGTCCTTGCGTTAGCTTCCATTCATGCTTGGCCACTATTTCAACTTGATGTGTTTAATGCCTTCCTGCAAGGGGATCTTCATGAAGAAGTTTACATATCTTTACCACAAGAATTTGGCACTCAGGGGGAGAACACAGTCTGCAGATTGCTCAAATCCTTGTATGGATTGAAGCAAGCAAGTAGACAATGGAATCATAAACTCACTGAAGCCTTGATCAAAAATGGCTACTTACAGAGTAAATATGATTACTCATTATTCACCAAACGAGAAGGAAGCAATATAGTCATTATGCTTGTCTATGTAGATGACATTTTGATAACAGGGAGCTGCACTAAGATGATAGATCAGTTGAAGTTCATACTGCAGGATAACTTCAAAATCAAAGACCTTGGTCACCTTAAATACTTTCTTGGAATTGAAATTGCTAGGTCCTCTGAAGGAATTGTTTTGAACCAGAGAAAATATGCACTGGAACTTATTTCAGAGGCTGGGTTGTCTACTGCCAAACGTGCTGACACTCCTCTTGAACAACATCTAAAACTGACTTCATATGAGTATGATCAACAGTTCTTACTGGATGAAAAGGATAAATTGTTGTCAGATCCTAGTGTATTCAGAAGGATGGTAGGAAGGTTGTTATATCTAACCATGACCAGGCCAGACATTTCATTCGCTGTCCGGACTTTAAGTCAGCACATGCAGACTCCTAAACAACCACATCTGGAAGCAGCATTGAGGGTTATAAGATATGTGAAAAAGGAACCAGCACTTGGGTTGTTTATGTCCGCAAAAAGTACAAAAGAGTTAGTTGCCTTTTGTGACTCAAATTGGGCAGCCCGCGCTGTCAGTAGAAAATCAGTATCAGGATACTGCATCAAGATGGGAGATTCTCTTCTATCTTGGAAATCAAAGAAACAAAATACTGTGGCAAGATCATCTGCAGAAGCAGAATATAGAAGCATGGCTGTAGCTATTGCAGAGTTAGTTTGGTTAACAGGCTTGCTTAAAGAGCTTGATGATGAAGCCAAAATACCGGCGTTGCTTTTCTATGATAATAAGTCAGCATTGCAGATTGCGGCAAATCCCATGTATCATGAGAGAACAAAACACATAGAAATAGATTGTCATTTTATAAGAGAGAAAATTCAAGGTGGTTTGATCATTACAATATACATACCAACCGGAGAACAATTGGCAGACGTGATGATGAAAAGGTTGGGAAGGCTACAACATGAAAAACTTTTGTCCAAGTTATGCTTGAAAGATATACATACAATGCCAACTTGAGGGGGAGTGTTAAGATTCAAGTTGGAAGAAACTTAGTTAGTTAGGAATTAGTTATGCTGAGCTGTAAGTTTGTTAAGGTAGTTAGATGAAGTTAGTTAACAGTTATGTATTATTTCTCTGTATATAAGCAACAATGTAACTGAATCCAATATACTGAATAAGAGAATTTTCTTCAGTTTCACGTTTCTTGCCCCCAAATTAACACTCATAAGCAAAAACATTATCTACTTTAAGAGATACTCAAAAGATTTTTGCTCAAGTTATGACATCTTACATGGAGTGGAGCTCAAATTATTACCTGTATAAGATGCCAAGCACAATACCAAGCAGATCTCGAAAAAACTAGAGCCATACTTGCACAAATCTGCAAAATCTAACAAAAAGTAGACCAAAAAAAAAAATCTTGTCAGCATCAATATTTTGATGCAAGATATCTTACAACATATTACCATTAACATATATTGGAAACCAACTAGAAAAATGGATTGCGAGTGCGTTTGTGCACTGTATCATGTATAAAAGGAGAAAATAATGTCAAGCAGTGAGGGCGGCAATGCCCAACACTGCAAGGTCCACAAACCCCACCCACTCCCTCCCTCCACAAAGAGAAAAAGAGAGAATGGGAAAAAAAAATCTATGGAATCCCGAGGGTTTTCTCCCTCACTCGTCGTCGATCGCTTGCCTACCATGCCATTGCCGTTCATAGCCCTTACTCCGCCACTTTCACCGGTTTTAAGTCGTCCACCACTGTCCTGGTTTTCGTTTATCTTCTCGTCGTCGATGGTTTCTCACCGATTCCCTCCTAACCGCTTCAAATACAGAGAAGGAAGAGGCAACACACGAAAAGGCAAATGACTTTTCGTTTACTCTTTTCTTCTGGCGAGGACAACTGAAGCGGACACATGTCGAGCAACTAATTGAATCTTCCAAGAAGCTTCACTCCACTAACCGAGACAAATATTCTGCGTTTGTTTAAGTTTAATCAGATAAGATAGGATTATGAAAATGTTTTTGGCACATCTTTTAAAAATATTTTTTTTTTAAATATTTAGATTATTTTTTAATTCCTAATTTAATTAAACACCTCTCGTAATAAAGTTTATGAATTAATAAAAACATCTTTATCCATCCAACTATTGTTCGCAGCCGACCACCGTCTGATGATGGTGGCTGATTGCCAGTAATAGTTGGGTGAGTGGGATGTTTTTGTTAATTTATAAACTTTTATTAAGAAAAATAATTGATAAATGTTTTGAGTTAAATAATATATGATTGGATTTTGAATTGAATAATCAATATTAAAACAAATATGTATTTCACTGGATTAGATAGGATAGGTTTTAAAAACTTAAACAAACGCAGCCTTAAATTTGAAATTTTACGACTAAAGAAATTAGTCAAATTACCACATCCTTCAACAGATGGAATTTACTAACAAAACCAGACAAAAAATGACTGTTTGTCGTTTCCAAACTTTTTGAGTACTAAAATGTCTTTAAGGCAAGTTTGGGTGGGAGTATGTCGTTCAACCTTGTTTAATATGATTAATGTGTGTGTTGGTGATTGTCTTGTTAAACATTTTATTCATATCAAGAAACATGTATATAGCCAAATCATAAAAATCTATATACATGTTCTATACAAATACAAAGGAAATAAATCAATATTACTAACCTCCTGCCATAGTAATTTGTTGTTGCTGTTTTCTTCAAAGATTACATATTCTTCCAATGCATTGAATTCTCAGATGGTTTTGGGAATATCAAAATTAATTGCGTGTATTGGAGATCTGTAACTGTTTTCCTTTTAAAGTACATAAAAGTCTTTTCATCAAAGACAACTATTTAGAATAACTGCTCAGCAGTTAAATATTATATAAAACTAATACCGTAGAGTCTCTCTATAGTGATAATCTATATAAGAATAACCTACTTGTAGTCATAAAAAATTCTGGTCCTCACTTAGACCAGTTATAAATAAGAATAAATTTCACATTGTAGTAAGTTATAATTTTTTCTAGGTCCTGTCTTAAAAACGTGCCTCTACATAATAATGACTATATGTATATTGCAAAAAATATATGCTATGCTACATTAAAAGTTAAGATGAAATAAAATATTTATCTAAAGTTATTTGGGACAATGATTTATGCTTTAGAGTTGTTACCACATCTTTTATCTTGCGACCTTCTTGTTGGAGCCAAAATATTTCTAGCTCTCAAGCATGTTTAGAGCTTCTGGGCGTGAAATTTTTGGTATTTTCATGCTATCATCCTCAAGATTATTTCCTTCCTCTTTTTGTCTAATTCTAGTAATGATTTATTCTTCAGTTAAAACATATGCGACTTGTTGCTCGTTTGGATAATTGAGGAAGCCATTAATATCTATTTGATTAGTGTAGTGACGCTGTCGAATCTGATCACTCAATTTTACAGTGACTTTGATATCTATTTTCGTACTATCCTAATGTTACTAAAACAATAAATTGAAATATTAATACTAACATGAATTATAAAATAAGAAATCAAAACAATAATTCTTGTAACTACACCTTTATTAAATTATAACTTTTTTATAATAATAAATTTAATTGGTCTATTATAACTTTTTTATAATAATAAATTTAATTGGTCTATTATGACTATATTCTCTATATAAAAGTAAAGAACTAAATAGTAATTAATTAATTTTAATTAATTAAAATTCTAATATGCCTTATTGATGCTGAATTGTTTTTGGCTGGTGTGAGAATACTATAACCTGGGTGCTGCTATGAGGCGTTGTCATAACCCCGGAGTCCTTCCTTGTTAAGTATTGTCCAGTTTGGACAATACTTCGCAATGTTGTCTTAAGGGCTTTTCAAGCCAATACGCGTCCAACTGGTTAATGACCTCATATGATTATATAGATTTAGCCAAGCTTTCCTCTTCCGATGTGAGACTATTGCACATGGTTTCTCTCATATACCTAATTCTCACAATAGGGCCCTGGCTAGGCACCGCTCATGACAAACCACCTACACTTATCACCTACCGTTTGGCGAGTCAATTATGATACCATTTGTAACAACTTGGGGTTCCATTTGTTAGATATTGTGTGTTTTAGACACAAGGTCCTCACAATTTTGCCTTGAGGCTTTTCAACCCAAAACACATCTAACAAGTTAAGGAGCTCGTATGGTTATATACATTTATCTTAGGCTCTTCCCCTCTGATGGAGGACTCTTGCACATGGATTGCTGCTATACACCTAGTGCCCACAACGAGGCTCTGGCTAGCCACAACTCAAGAGATGTTTACAAGGTTTGATTGGTGTTGCATTGTTCAATGGTTACTGTGTGGTGGTGCTTATTTGCATAGTGTGCAAAATTTAATTGGGATGATGTCTTTGATGATTTGTTGAGGGATTATAATGATCATGAAAAGGAGAATTTAATGTGTGTTTGTGTTAAAAAAATTACTATAGATATGGATCTATTAATACATAGAGATTTAAATTGCTTATGAGGTCCTAAGCCGTCAAGACATGTTTCAGGTTGTAAAGTCTGAATGCAAAATCGTGATGGATTGTGTGCCCAAAGCAGACAATATATTGGTAATGGGCCAGACTGTTGCACAGATAGTATGTAACTAGATTTGTTTAAGCATCACAACCCGATCCAATTGATGCATCCACACAACCACTCACAAGATCATCATTTGTTGCATGATTGCATCACAACCCGTCCCAAGTGGATCCGATATATCCACATAGCCTTATTTGAATTCTCCTCTGAGCTCAAGGAAAACCAAGAAAAGAATGATTGTTAGATGGTGTTTAGGGAGTGTGTGGGTTTAACAGTTTGTCTTGTTTAGTGGGATTATTGAATATGTGCTGGTGGAATATTTGATAGAGTTTTTGGTGTGTATTTTGGAGGATTCAAATCAATTTTTAACAAGATGTCCAAAGTGGTAGCCTTTTTTTGGGTAACTCTGTTACTTATTGAATGATAGTTGAAACAGTGAAGGCAATATAAAATATGTTGTGCAAGAGATATTAAGATGTGTGTCTTAATATAATCCATTGGCCAATTATAAGTTTTTGTTAATTCTGGCTGACCGTCTAATTTGTGGGTAGTAAAAGTTTTACAGCAGTATTAGTCTTATAAAGAAGCCTACAAAAGAGGCATATAAAGTTAATCTCCACCCTTCATCTTCGTCATTTCTCTCTCTCTCTCTCTCTTTCTCTTTTTCCGTTTTTTCTTTGTTTTTTTCTTCACTTTGTAAGTTTCTTTGTAGAGTTCTTTATAAGGATAGACTTATTCAAAGTTTTATGATTATCAACTAATTATATTTCAAATTTTTGTTAGTATTTAAATATGTAACTTATTAGTTAAATACAAACAATGTGTAAAACTTGGGTGCCACTAATAATAATGATTCAAAAAAGTTTTCTTTATTATTTTTCCCTGACATTCGGTGAACTGATTTGAAAGAGAAAGCCATGATTTAAATATATTATTTCCTTTCTAAAAGCTATTTGGAATGTGATAGAATAGTGAATGATGATATTTTTCATAAGAATACATCATGATGTAGCATATATCACAATCATATAAATTTTTAATTATTTTTAATTTTTAATATTATAATAGAATTCGTGTGATTGTAGCATATGTCACATTATGATGTTTACAAAATAATGTAAAAAAATAATATAAGTATACCATTACTCTTTTCATAAAAGTTGGGTTGTATTAGAGCTAACCTCACTTTAAGTTAAAAAACCATATCCGTTGAATATTAATTTGTAATAAAATATTACCTTTTAAATCAAACAAGTAATATCCGGATTAAAACATAGTTTCTCAAATTAGGCCTTAGTCAACTGTTGGACCCTTTTTCACAAACTCTGGATAGAAAAGTTTTCATTTTTTCAATAAAGCAACTAAGCTCAACCTAACCATGCTATGCCATTTGTAAAATAGTAATTGCTATATGTTGAAACTGGGACCGAAAATAAAATAAAATAGCAAGTATTTTCCTAAAAAAGACTTGAGATTTTCGAAATTATCAGTAATAATTTATATAACCATTAGACATAGGTTATATCATATAAAGTCTATTTGATAATTTCATACAAGAGACTTTATATGCTATTATCAAATAGACTTTATAGGATAAGAGACTTAAAAAATAATTATATCAATTTTTTTTTTTAAGTCTCTTACCAAATTATCAAATAGCTCAATTCCGATAATGTATTATAAAAAATATATCTCTTATCAAATGATACATTATGTCTATTTGATAAATGATAAATTATGTCTATTTAAAAAGTATATTTTTTTAAATCTCTTATCAAATTATTAAATAAATAAACAACTTAAGTGAAGTGTACCATTGAAGCCATGAATTGCGGCAACCACAATATCTTTGGTACAAGCTTGATAAACATCTAGGCTTCGTTTGGTTGGATTTTGGGAATACTACTTTTAGTATTCCCAAAAAAGTTAAACAGTAAAATACCAAAAAACTCACAATATTATTCAACTTTATTCAACATTTTTTAAACCCCCTAAATTTGTTAATTCAATTAAATACCCCTAAATATTTTTAATGTTTTTGTTACGGCGACTCCGGCCACCCTCCGGTGGTGGTGGCCGGCTGTCCGTATTTGAGGGTGGATTGGGGGTGTTTTTGTTAACTTTTAATGTTTTATTATAAGGGGTGTTTTATAAAAAATCAAACATAGGGGGTATTTTATAATTTGTAAATCCTACATCGTAATACCCGTCTAATTCAACTTTTTTATTAACTTTTTTCAAAAAACTTTTCCCAAAAACACAAAATTGTGAACCAAACGGAGCCCTAACGTTTTACAATCTTCTCCAAAAATTCGGTCTATGAAACCGAAGTAGAAACAAAAATAACTATAGAAAAACATAGCAGTAAAACCTTTCTATAGTCATAATGGTTGGACTAACTAATTTTATTACTATAGGGAGGTTATAACTTAATGGAGGTATAGTTACAAATATTATTGTTTTGATTTCTTATTTTATAATTCATGTTTTAGTAGTACAATATTAGGATTGCAATTCATATTTTAGTAGTATTAGGATTTCAATTCAGCACTTCAATTGCCTACTTTTGAAATTAATAGAAGATCGTGTCTTGAAACCAGTAAAAATAAATGTCATTGATGGAACTGTAAATGCAGTTGATACATGATTAATTGATGTAAAGCCACAGACAATTGCTAATAGTTTTAAGCACTGCAAAATTAGGACCCTCAATGTCGATGAATTGCAAATTACAAATGAAGTGGGTGAGGAGAATAAAAGAGTCATTGCAAAATTAAGTGATCAAATTCAACAACTTCATTATACTAATGAAATAGATATTAATGTCTTCCTCGATCATCTAAATTAGCAACAAATTGTATATGTTCTAACCAAAGAAGAAATCATTACTGCAATTAGATAATAAGAGAAAAGAAATAATCCTAAGGATGATCGTACGGAAATATAAAAAGTTTCGTGTCATGAAGCTCTAAACATGCTTGAGAAGCTAAAAATATCTTGGCTTCAACAAGAAAGTGTTCATGCTAGCGAGTTATTACGTACTCGCAAGGTAAAAGATGTGGTAACAACTCTAAAGCATAAATCATTACCCAAACAACTTTAGATAAATATTTTATTTAATCCTAAACCTTTAATATAACATATCATATTTTTTTTTGTAATATATAGATAATTATTACTATGTAGAGGCAACTTTTCTTAAGGTGAGAATTAGAAAAATTATAATTTATTACAATGTGAAGTTTATTCTTATTTATAATTATCCCAATTTGGGACCATAATTTTTTATGATTATGTAGAGTATCACTATATAGAGGTTTTACTGTAGAAAAGTAAAATTTTTAATCCACAGATATAAGAACGTTTGAAGTACCGAATTCAAACATTTAAGGATTATTAGGAATAAAAATGGCATTTCCAGAGATTCTCCATGGACTTCTCTTTGCGTCCTTAGTAGATAGTGGCCTTGCCCTAACCATCACATATATTCTCTCCATTTGAGTCTCTAAGGATTAATAGTGGAGATGGCACCTTGAATGTCAGCCAAAAACTCATAACAGTAAGTTCTAAACACAAAAACACACAGACAAACAAATTAATCAGAAATGGAGATTAAAATGACAAGGCACGTACCTCGAAAAGCTTTGTTGACGATGACAGAATTTCTAAAAATGAAATTTAGAGGACGTATTATGGTTTTAAGGGCTCGGGTTTTTTTTGTTTTCCTGCCTAGATGTGTCGAATCACGAAATTGGGTATGGGATATTCTCATAACCTACCTTAAATATTTACGTTTTTATATAGGGGTGTGCAAAACCAGATATTCAAACCGATTTTGCATTTTTCTATCCAATCTTGAAATTCAGATCAGGATGAAACCTGATCCAAATTCGATATGGATTTCGTCTGATCCAGTTTTGATCCAATCCAAATATTTGGATCGGATAAATCAAATATCCAGTTTTATTCGAATTTTCATGGAAAATGTTAATTTGCCCCATAAAATTTTGCATTATTTTTTTAGTACCCTACCACATCAGCATTTCATTACTTTTGACCCCCAAAGTTGTCATCGTATTTCATAATAATCCACATACTTTACCACTTTTCACCTAGAACCTCGAAATAACTTCTTAAAATTTGTAGTTATGGACAAAACTGGATCAGATCCGCATATTTGGTTTCTTTGTATAGCCAATCTGGTATCCGATTCGAAAAATTCAGATCTTCTGAAAATTGATATCCAAATCCGATCCGAATTTTCGGATATCCGATTTTTTCAGATTGGATACAAATTGGTTATCAGATTTTTTTCACACCCCTAGTTTCTATCATACAGAGGATGACTTTACCAAATTTTATCAAAGTTATCCCTTGCACTTTTAAATCGTATCACTAATACACCTCTCACCTCACTCCATTACATTAGGGTTAGAGTCACAAGAGTAAAGTACTATTATACCCCGCATTACTTAAATGTTTGTATAAAATTATTCAATAAAATTAAAATTATAAAAAAAAAAAACTAGAAAATAAAAAAAAAACCCACCCTTGTGAGTTGTGACTAGGTGTGTAAATGAGCCAAACCGAATCGAGCTTTGGGCTATTCAAGCTCGGCTCAGTTTCTATAATGTCGAGCTCGAGCAATAGAAAAGATGAAGAGGAAGAGCAAAGTAGCTACCCCAACCTTTTGGCAATGGTTGGGTGGGTGAGGTTTTTCGTTGAACAAGTGAAGTGTGACAGGGAAAGGTAGGTGCGTGAAGAGTTGGATATGGTTGAAAACTCCCAAATCTTCCACAAACCAAATCAGTCAGTCGATTCTCTCAAAAACAAACATCAAACAACACGAAAAAAAGTATCCAACTTCCACAGATCAACAACATAAGCATCGATTTGGTTTTTGCTTCTATTATATCTTCTCATTTTTTATCTACAAATTCATTGAACCTGTAGTGATTGAAATATCATCATCTTGAAACTCTTGATGGAACCGAGAACTATCGCTACAACTGACAACGTCAAAGATTTTTCGATGGCATGCAACGGTGGACAAGGCGGTCTGGAGACGATGGTGGTTGGCAGACCATATTGGTTTTGCTAAGATGGAAACTTGCAGCCATGGTTTGTGATTGGTTATCGGGCAAAGAATTTTCAGATTGAACAAACTATGCCGCATTCAAGGTTTCTCAAGCTAAAATCATATTCACATAATCGCAGATTAGTAGAGAGATTAGAGAATTAGGATTTAGGGTTTAGGATTTTTTATGTTCTAAATTCGATTTTTACATATTTGGGAATAGGGGGTGTGTTTGCCTTTTTTTTTTTTTTTTCGAATTGGTAAATTCCATATATCCCTCTAATAGTCATAAAACTATCATATATCCCTGAGCTCACTGAAGCTTGCGAGCTTGATGAGCCGAGTATTGGGGAACTCGAACTCGACTCGCTTGCTGGGTGGAGTTGCTCGAGTTGAGGCCGAGCGGCTCTTAGCTAACACCCCTAGTTGTGATCACACTTACTGCCTCACCACCACAACTAAGACACCACCACAACTAAGACACCACCATGTCTAGAGAGAAAAAAAAAAAAAAAAAAGGCAGGCACCCCTCTCATATCTCTTAATTTAAAAAAGCAAGCAAATATGGCAAACAACGACCCATCTTTTAAACAATTTAAAGCAATATATATTATGCCTAAAATAAGGGCGGACCCAAGCTGATGGCATCGAGCACCAATTAGAGTTTAGAAACATTTTCCATAGTCTAGGACCTGCCACTTCTCCAAAGACCGATATAATATAGTTGTCAGCAACCCAACCGACTCAAACATTTGTCTATGAATGAATTTGGTTCGCACACCTACCCAAGCCCCATTTAATTTAAAGATATTCTTTGAGTTCTCAACGAATGGGAAGACAGGAGAGATCTGCACGACATCAGACCACTTGCAAAAGTGTAATCATTACCTTGAGCACAATGAGTATAAATAGATAGCTCCCCCTCACAAAATCGGGATTAGACACTCTTGAATTCAACAAAGAAAATAACAAAGACATACTGCTAGAAAGAGATTAGCTTGACATTCTCTAAGAACACTTAGAACACCAAGCATTTGTAATACCAGATCGTAGTTTGCGACCTTTTGTAATCTTGGCTAATGACAAAGAACAAACTTATATAAAAGAACACAGTGGATATAAGATTCGCTTTAAGCGTCTAAACTACTATAAAAATCTTACTATCTCCTTTATATTTTATGTCTTTGCATGCTACTGTGCAAACAATATATCACCCATTTACTATAATCATCTCAAGTGTAACTTCTTAGTATTTTACACAGGTGAAGTCGTTGGTGTCAAAATTAGTGATGACAATGGGTTGGGCCGGGACTGGGTACCCCTTGGCCCAGGCCTAAGCCTGACCTCATAACAAATGCCAAAGCTCGGCTTGAGCCGGTCACGGGTATCACAAGTAAAGCCCAAGCCCGACCCGACAGACTTTTTGTAACCTCAGGCCCGGCCCAAGCTCGCCCATTTTTATAATGTGAATTTTTAAATATTAATAAATTTCAATTTTTTTTTTATATTTTTAATTCTATAAACAATTTTTAAATATTAATTTATTTTTTAATACTCACTAAATATATAAATAACTTTCCAAAAAGTGCATCAATCCATTCATGTAGGGTTTGGGAAAAATGAGTATATATATATAAGATAATCTTGTAATTAAATATATAGTATAAGGGTAATTTAGTATAGTTAATACTAATATTGTCGGGCCGGGCCTGAAGACATACCCAGGCCCAGCCCATACCTGAGGTCGGACCTTAAAATCAAGCCCAAACCCAAGCCCGCGAACATTGGGTAAAACTCGACCTTTTCGGGACGGGCCAGGCCGGGTACTTGAAAATATCGGACGCATTGCCATCTCTAATTAAAATCAAGCATCAACAATATATATATAAATGATTAAATTATATATTATAAATAAATAATTGAAATTTTGGTTAATGACCTAATAATTGAGTTAAATATGTTAAATAGTGGTTGAAATATTTTGGAATTTAGTAATCATATTTTGAATGATTAAAAATATAATAAAGAAATTCAATAGTTAATTAAATATGAGTTCTTTGGTTGAAGGATTAAAACTTCCAAAAAAATCCGAATAATCTTTTTAGGCCACGACCAAACGCCCGTAAAGGGGATTAAAAAAATTTGCAACTGTCGTATACTCGTATTGTATATAAAAATTCAAGTCACGCGCATTGCACCTGACGAAACCTACTTATAAAAGCCCTAAAAACTGGCGGGAATTTCACTTTCTAGCTTCACCAGATCCCTCCAAATCCAATCGCTCTCAAATTGTCTTTCACTCAACCAGCTATGAACGGCAATAACAACAACCGCCGTAAGCGGCCGCCGTCAACCCCGGCGCCACACCAACCGCCGCCGTCCAAACAGCAAGCCGCAACGCCAAACATAGAAGACGAATTTCTCGACGAGGACGTTTTTCTCGACGAAACCCTCTTGCCGGAAGACGAGGAATCTCTCATTCTCCGCGACATCGAGCAGCGCCAGGCCTTCACTTCTCGGCTCTCCAAGTGGGCCCGCCCTCCACTTTCCCCGGCCTACGTGGCACAGTCACATAACATTAGTGAGTCACTATCATTTGACAGTTTAGTGTTACTCTAATTTGGTACTGATTGTTAGGATTTTTAGAATTTTTAATTTTTTTTTCTTGTGTTTAGTTTTTCAGCAGTTGGATATTGATTATGTGATTGGTGAGAGTCATAGAGAATTGCTGCCTCATTCATCTGGGCCTGCTGCTATTATACGGATGTTCGGAGTCACAAGGGAAGGTTAGTTTTTGAGAATTTCTGTAGCGAAGTGGGTGACTTTTACTTAATAGGATTGTAGTGGGGTTTAGATGGTTTATGTTTTAATGTTGCTTGAAAATCGTTTTGAAATTATGTTTATTTTACTCTATAGTTACGTAGTGGTTTTCTGTGGAAGGAAAGAATTCAATTAGTTTCGGGTTGGTTAAATGCACCAAGGCCACATTCACATCTTGGTTTAAAAATTCCTAACCATTAATTTTCAGCATTGAACATTAAAGAATTTTGCTTGTGACTGTAATTCTAACGGATGAAATTTAAGGGGAGGTCTGCAATAAAAAATTAATCCTATTTGTTTTATCATATGGGTGGAAGGAGTTTCTTTGTTAAGCTTTGTCTTGTATGAATCTAATAATTATACTAGTTGTATTTGTTAGGACATAGTGTTTGCTGCAATGTTCATGGATTTGAGCCATATTTCTACATTAGCTGCCCTCCAGGAATGGGCCCAGATGATATCTCCCGTTTCCATAAAATCCTTGAGGTATATGGTTTAACCACGTTAATATTTTGATTGATTGCTGGGATTAATGTAATTATTCTTGTTCTGTTGGTGCTTCTTAAGGGGAGGATGAGGGAGGCCAACAAAAACAATAGGGTACCCCAGTTTGTTCGACGCATTGAAATGGTGCAAAAAAGAAGTATTATGTATTACCAGCAACAACAGTCCCAACCTTTTCTCAAGATTGTGGTTGCTCTGCCTACCGTGGTTGCAAGTTGTCGTGGTAGAGTCTTGAAGTTCTTTTGTTTCTTCTTGTATTATTCTTTCATTGTGGTTGGCCACATAATTTATTTGTTACCACTGTTTTCATTCTGGTTTATTCCCTTATTGAAATCTCTGGTCTTTTAAATGTTTTGACATGGAGCTACATGCAGACATCAATATACGTACATACATATAAGAATCAATTCATATATATATATATATAAACTGATTCTTGCACCTAAAATATGTGCTTATTTTAACTCTTGGTTTATTATTTTAAATATAGTGAATTGTTGAAAAACTGGCAGGTATTCTTGATAGGGGCATACAAATTGATGGTTTTGGTATGAAGAGCTTCATGACATATGAAAGCAATGTTCTATTTGCTCTTCGTTTCATGGTTGATTGCAACATTGTTGGTGGCAATTGGATTGAAGTGCCTGCTGGAAAATATAAGAAGTCAGCAAAGATTTTCTCCTACTGCCAACTGGAGTTTGATTGCCTGTATCCTTGTGCATGGTGAAATCTATATTTGAGAATCAATATATATATATATATATATATATATTTACTTGTTTATATTTCATGCCGTGTTAGTTTTTACCCTAACTGTTCTTAGATATTCAGAATTAATTAGCTATCACCCTGAAGGTGAATACTCAAAAATGGCTCCTTTCCGTATATTGAGTTTTGACATTGAATGTGCTGGTCGTAAAGGTCATTTTCCTGAGCCTACCCATGATCCTGTTATCCAGGTCCTATATTTAATTTATGGCCACAAATCTGATTCACAGAATAGTATCTAACTGTTTTATGATAGTGTTTTTATTTATTTATTTATTTATTTTTTTCCAGTAGTTCTGATAAAAAAAAAAAAAAATGTTCATTGTTTCTAGGTGGCCAATCTAGTTACCTTGCAAGGAGAAAATCAGCCATTTATCCGTAATGTCATGACCCTTAAGTCATGCTCTCCAATCGTTGGTGTAGATGTGATGTCTTTTGATTCAGAAAGAGAAGTCTTACTTTCTTGGAGGGTAATTTCTTTAAAGAATTTTCCAACGTGAATGTTATTATCTAAAATTAATGTTGTATAATTAAAAAAAAATATTCCTTAATAATATGTCAGTGGATTTTATAGATTGTAAGATTCACAGGGGGGAGCTTTTGAATAGTTAAAATGGGTTTCTCCTTTTTCTTTTTAATAGCATTACTTAATGTGCATTTAGATGAAGGAATTCTTTTCTAAAGCTAAAAATTGGAGAAATTGCAATAATGGAGTATTTGATTCTACTCATGTCAACTTTACTCGGCTTTTCTTCTTCTTCTTTTTTTGACCAGAAACTATGAAAGAAGCTTTACTAAAAGTGAATGAGCAGTCCTTTAACAAAGAAATCTAAAAGATTTATATAGGAATGACTAAAAACATCAATCAAACAAAGAGCTGGCTTTAAACACCTTATTCTAAAAAACTAGACCTATATTAACATATATGAGAATATCTTAGATGTCTGTCCCTACTAAAATGAATGTAAAAGAAAGAAGAATCCTGAAATCCTTTTGATGCTTAAACCTAAAGGGACATGAATGTGAACTCTATCCCATAAAGAGTGGTTGATTTCCTTTCTTTATCTTAAAAAGTCCTACTGTTCCTCTCATTCTAAACCACCCAAAAATTGCCATAACAGCAGAGTGCCATACAATTTCCTTTTCTACCTCTACCAAAAGCATTCAAGAACTCTGTAAATAAGGATTTCAGGAGGCTGGAATGGCTAAGATATATTTTAATGCTGCTTTGAACTATCTGTTTACAATGCATGAAGAATATAATTCAGTGTCATGTAGGAATAGCACCACATTCTATTAGGTATTTCATGGTTTAATGATAAGGTTTTGCTTGCAGGATTTTATCCGTGAAGTGGACCCTGATATTATAATTGGATATAACATTTGCAAGTTTGATTTGCCATATCTTATTGAGGTAACTTAAGTATTCAACTTCCCTTTGAATCCATGGATATCATTGTAAAACTTTTCTTGTTTTGCTTGTAAAATCTTATACTTGCTCTTTTCTTCTCTCTTTGCATGTCCGTATTGGTTATGAGTACCAATTTTATTGTTTGTGGACATTTTCAAGTGATCCAACCTAATGCACTTTCTTTTTCTGGTTTATAGAGAGCCCAAACTTTGGGAATAGCTGAGTTTCCGATGCTGGGTCGCATCAGGAACAGCAGAGTCCGTGTTAAAGATACAACTTTTTCTTCACGGTTTGCAATTATATTTCTGCTTTATTTATTTATTTTTTTTTTCTCTTGACAAATGAAATACTTGAATTAGTATAATGTAGGATTTTCAAAAGGTGAACATGCCCGTCTGGGAGAAATAAATCAGTGAGGCAAAAATCTGTGCTATCGCTAACTCCAGAACTAGAAACTAGCAAAAACAATGTTACCTAACTATGCAAGGACAATACTGGACCGAAATATACACAATTAACGTAATAGGCCCTCTCAGTTTAAGTTTTTGGAGAAGAAAGAGTTGCCATGAAACTCTCTTGTTGCTGAAGTTCATAGGGAAGCTAGATTACTGACTATCCACAAATTTTACATTACATAGCACAAATATCCATGGACTTTGGATGAACTTGGTTCCATTTCCTCCATTGTGAACCAATTTGACTTCTAGAATGAAGTCCAAGAAGCTCCAATCAGCATTATCATAAGCTTTTTAAAAATCAATTGTTCGTACTTCTGTATGCTACCTGTAGCTGAATTCATAATGGAGCAATGTTTTCCTTCATGTGATTGGTCCAAATGTTATTCCTCTGATAGAATATACAAATTCTTGTTTTGCATGATACATGATAGGCATATTTATCTAATGATTATCATGAATGAATTGTCTTGTTCATTTGCTCATTAATATGTCTGGCTTATCAATGCTTGTTGGTATTACAGACAATTAGGAACGAGGGAAAGTAAAGAAGTTACTGTGGAGGGGAGAGTACAATTTGATTTGCTTCAGGTTTTTTTCGTTGATTGTGTTTGCTTAAATGAACCTGCACTCTGTCAATGAGATATAAATGGATCTATTTCAAGTGACAGACAAGTTATGATGTTTTCCTTTTTTTCTGTAGGTAATGCAACGGGATTATAAATTGAGTTCTTACTCTCTGAATTCTGTTTCAGCACACTTTCTCTCTGAGCAGGTATGGTTCAGGATTCCTTTTTGAGATTACAAAATATTTGTGTAGACAATAAACAAAGTGAAAAGTATTGATGCATCTATTAGCTCCAGCAATTGTGTTTTCTCTTTCCTCCATTATCTACATTCACTTCTACCCTCCACACGCATTTGTTTGTTTTCTACCTTACGAGCACAGCCTGCCTTTTGGTCTTATCCCTTTTTTTGATTTAGCCTTTCTTGTCCTTATTCTCTGCTAGATATTCTGTGTCTAGTGTTGTATATGTAAGATTTTAGCTGTGAAGGTATGCATTGATATGGGAAGGAACATATGAATCTAAATATTTAAGTCCCATTAAGTGCATTTTACTTGATGTGTCTATAAAGTTTTTCTTTAAACTACTATGTTGTATTTGCTGTTGATATGTCTGACAACATTTTGTTGGTATGCAGAAAGAGGATGTCCACCATTCAATAATATCCGACCTTCAGAATGGGAATGCTGAAACGAGGAGGCGGCTTGCTGTTTATTGTTTAAAGGTCTGTATTTTACTTCCATTGTGCTTTGGATTGATCTTTTTTCCTACCCTGTTTGTTATTAAGTCTTCTCTTGCTCTAGTAGGAATGGCATACTTATTGGTATCACTGTTATCTCATGTGAAGTCATCATTATTATCATCTTCTTAGCCTCCCATATGCTGCCACCATTATCTCCTCAGCACCCATCACTGCCGTCATCTCACCTCCAGATTTTAACTTATATTTTTAACTAAATTTTTTACACCAATAGTTTAGGAGTTGACAAAAAAATAATCATCTTGAAGTCTTTCCTCAAATTCATTGGATAAAAATGGATCAATAACAAAAGACTTGTTTTTCTTGGGCTCTATGTTTGATTATTTTTTATTTATATTTTATGTTGTTGAAGTGTGTGGGAGGAATTAATAAATAACTCCTACTTCTAAAATGAATCTTAAGGATTATATTAGATTTCTTCCAGGAGAAGGGAAGCGATTGGGCATGAGACTTCCACAAAACACTCATTTAAGTTACCAAAAGTGGCTTTAAATTGTTGGTTTATAATGTGGATTTATTTCAAGATTCCTTTTCTTTTTTGTAAATTTTTTTGAAGTTCTTATTTCAAATTTCTTTGAATCGCTAAATGAAAAAAAAGTGATTTTTCCTTTAGTTGGGTTATAAAAATAACCAATTGTTCATGATATTATATTAATTTGAGAAAGAGATCCTTTCTTATTAAGACTTTCCTGTCACCCTTTCAGCCCTTTTGCCTGTGTGATCTACGGCAGCCTATGATGTCAACAGTGTTACACAATGTGTCTTTACCATAAATGCATTATGCATTACTTTAATAAGCTCAATAGAAGTAGGAGTGAATTAGAAATCATATTCAGTTCAATCAAAATTCTCTTTTTGTTGAGTTGCAGGATGCTTATCTCCCACAGAGACTTTTGGATAAATTGATGTTCATTTTCAACTATGTTGAGATGGCTCGTGTAACAGGCGTTCCTATCTCTTTCCTACTTTCCAGAGGGCAAAGCATCAAGGTTAGTATAATGAGGTCATTGGTTAGTTTAGATGTTCAAAGAGATTTGATATGCTAAAGTCTATTATTTTAACCAATTGTTTTCAGGTGCTTTCTCAACTTCTTAGGAAGGCTAAGCAGAAGGATCTTGTTATTCCAAATGTTAAACATGCAGGATCCGAACAAGGAACATATGAAGGTGCAACTGTAAGTTTGACTCATACTACAATCCTATGTATGAAACGCACCCTTACTTCCAATCAGAAGTCTTTTCAGAGTTTTGCTACTAACAAGAACAAAAGTCTATCCTTGATTGTTTACATGTGACTTCTAATGTGTACTAGAGCTCTTTCAGTTCACTATCTTAGTGAATTGTATAGGCTACAATTATCATATCATATATCCTTAGGCATTTTGGGTGTTTCAAAATTCAGGTCTTGGAGGCCAGGGCAGGATTCTACGAGAAGCCCATTGCAACGTTAGATTTTGCTTCTTTGTATCCATCGATTATGATGGCTTATAATTTATGTTACAGCACTCTGGTGATTACTCTGACAACTATGTCATGTGCTCTCTTTCTCTCTCTCACATTGGTTTCAACTGAGAAGCTTTTTGTGCTAAGGTTTTATGTATATAAATATCTGTGAAGGTGATGCCTGAAGATGCTCGCAAACTTAATCTTCCACCTGAGTGTGTCAATAAAACTCCGTCTGGTGAAATATTTGTTAAAACAAATTTGCAGAAGGTTGAATTGTTTGTTATGATTTTTTTTTTTATTTTTTTTTATTTTTTTTATGTTATCTCCCTTATATATATATATAACACCAGATTTCCTAATCGGTAACTATGTATAACCATATACTTTCAGGGAATACTTCCTGAGATTCTGGAAGAATTATTAGCTGCTCGTAAAAGAGCAAAAGCAGATTTGAAGGTACTTTGTTTTCATGAGGTTTTCACTTATACATTTATTAGATCTGCATTGAGTTGTAATGTATTGTTAATCCACTTACTCTTTAATTTACTTTATTACCACTAGCCCTTTTGTTATATTACATTATTCTGTTATTTGTTTTAGGAAGCAAAGGATCCATTTGAGAAGGCTGTTCTAGATGGTCGACAACTGGCTTTGAAGGTAAGTGTGCCACTGTTGTCCTTCTTTTTGGTTTTGCTAACTGTTCAAGAATATAATTTACGTGGTCTTTTTTATGCATTCTTCATTGGTGTGATCTCTATGATGCCTGTTATTCTTCCAGATAAGTGCAAATTCTGTGTATGGATTTACGGGAGCTACTGTGGGTCAGTTACCATGTATAGAGATATCTTCAAGTGTTACAAGCTATGGTACTATTATTCATGCATTCCCTACTATTGTTTTCTTTGTATTAGAATAAATAAGTTCACAGTTGTAGTCCCATTTGGTCTAATGAATTGGTTGTCTTGTAAAGGCCGACAAATGATCGAACACACCAAGAAACTTGTGGAAGATAAATTTACGACGCTAGGAGGCTATGAACACAATGCAGAGGTATGCCATAAAATTTTTATTTGTAATATTTTGGACAGGGATATGCCAAGAATAGATTATGTGATCAGTTGTTATTTGTGGTGTTAATCTTTTGTGTACACAATTTGAGTTTCTATGAAGGATACATGAATTGTAAATTTTCCTTGAGAAAAAGAGTGCAATTGTAGAAACTTGAATTTCTTTACTGGTCGTTTTATATAAAAAAAGTGTATGGTCAATATCTACTATCTGCATGAATGTATGGATGCACTTTGGGAACAGATAAATGCAAATATATTACTTCTAAGTAAATCTTTCATGTCTGCCTCTTTTCCATGGGTTCTTCGCTTCACCTAGTGGTACCTAATGGATGCCACTGCTGAAAACTAGTATGGCTGCCAGACTGAAAGTTTCTCTTTTCAAAAGAGTATCTATGTCATACCTGGTTGTTGTAATTAAGAGTCCATAACTTGGCATGGATGATTGTTGGTGGTGTGAAAATGTGAATCAATATTCTTGTAATGCTACTCATTAATTTCTCATAACCCTTTTACTGTGTAGTTACTACTTTTTTAATCTGAAACCCCAATAAATTCAATTTGCCTTAGGTTATATCATTTTATAAGCTTGTAGTTAAATTATGTGTGTTTGCCTGTCTACATATAATTTCGTTGAGTTTTTTTTTTTTTTTTTAATATTATATTTTATACTTTTATGTCTTACAGCACACAATAAGTTGTACAATAGAAAGTACTTGTGTGTCCTCAAGGGGATAGATTAGTTAATTGTAGACAATTATGTGTGTACTATATTTTCTTTTGTTTTTTGTTATGGGTTGGTAGTGTTGCCTCATGGCTTATTAACTTGATACTTCTATTTTTGCAGGTTATATATGGGGATACAGACTCTGTTATGGTACAATTTGGTGTACCTACCGTAGAGGAAGCTATGAATTTAGGGAGAGAAGCTGCTGATTACATCAGTGGAACTTTCATAAAAGTAAGTGTGTTTGTGTGTGTGTGTGTATTCTTTTACATAAGTTTCTTAACTTCATTCTCTGAATACAGCACGTCTCAACATTCTTTAATTTTTATAGAATTTATTGTTAAGGCTAGTATTTATGCCCATTAGAGTATTATTATTATTATTATTTTTGGAATAGGCAAAAGAGATACTTCTGGATGCAAAAATGTTGATTTTTTTTCTAATTGCTTGGTTGCAATTTGGGAAGACCTTCTCGAGATAAAAATCTCCTTTTTGTTGACTAATAGAAACTCAAATGTTATGTTTTTAAAATGTTATATTATCCAAAATTATGCACTTTTATCTATTCACAAATTCCACTGAACCTTTTCATAACATAATACTTCTTTTTAATCTAAACATATGTTTGATATAGTAACATTTATTTTTTATTTTTCATTTATTAGAAGTGGTTGACAACCAAACAAACAATATATATATATGATTTTTGTTGAGACTCTGCTTCTTGAGCTCTACCAGGATAACTACTTCCTCTACATATAAAGCTCTACCTGAAGAAGTGTATCAAGCAAAATCTAAGCATAGTTCTTGCCAGGATGATAATTAGCTATCAATTGGAGTTGCCAAATAGTTGAATTGGGTTTGGACTTACAGTTTTTTTAGATGCTAAAGGATGAGGATAACAACTTGAGATTGTAGTTTCCAATTTGCCAATTAAAAATGTTTTGCCTGAATCTAAACTTCTCTAGGATGCCAAATGACAAATACATATATATGTGTCAGAATTCTGAAGCTAGGCTTATCTTTATTTCAGATCATGTTGTTCATGATCTTATCTCATCTGTAATTTGAAATTTATTTATGGAAGATATTGTTTACCTTCAATGTGTTTCACTTAATATATAGGTGGACCTTGATAGTATCAAATATTTGAAATTTATTTATGGAAGATATTGTTTGCCTTCTGGGAATTTTTAAACTCTGTTATCAACATCCTTTATATTTAGTTAGAATAATGAAATCGTGCAGGTCTACATTTAATAAATTATGCTTTCTGTGTACATAACTTCAATATAAGACATTTATTTTCTCCATCTTTGTAATTAATGTAGGATTAGTTTTCTTATTTATTTGTCTTTGTTTTGGGATGTGTGATGAAGCCTATCAAACTAGAGTTTGAGAAGGTTTATTATCCATATCTATTGATCAGCAAGAAGAGATATGCTGGTTTGTTCTGGACAAACCCCAAAAAGTTCGACAAAATGGATACTAAAGGTAAAGAACTGTATTTCTCAACCATTTGAGCTTCTGTGCATTTTTTGTCTTGTCTCTCATCATGTTTCTCATGGACAGGCATTGAAACAGTTCGAAGAGACAATTGTTTATTGGTTAAAAACCTTGTAACCGAGTGCCTTCATAAAATACTAATTGACAGAGATGTTCCTGGTGCCGTTCAGTATGTCAAGAATACCATTTCAGATCTTCTCATGAACCGCATGGATTTGTCACTTTTGGTGATTACTAAGGTTGGGATATATTTTGAATATAGTCTTTACATGGTTCTTGGATTGTGTTTAAGAATATTTATGTTCCTGGCTAAGTTTGTATCATTTGTCATTGATATAAGTGGCCTGCACAAATGTAACAGGGTCTGACAAAGACAGGAGATGATTATGAAGTAAAAGCAGCTCATGTTGAACTTGCTGAAAGAATGCGTAAGGTCGGTATGAACCCATAATAGAAAAATTATTGCATATTATTGTGAAATCAATTTTGTTTTTTGGAATATGCTTTCAGGCGGTGATTCATTGACATGACATATTTTGTATCATTGCACTTGTCTTGGGTGCTGTCAATAACAACCTTGATTCAGTGCTTTCTTTGTCGTATTCTCGCTGGTGATATTTTAGTAAACAGTTCCCTCTTTTTTTTTTTTTCCAGCCATTGACGTATGACTCCTTAACAGAATAAATCTTTACTAAAAGGGCTACACTTATATCATAGCAAGGATGGAATATAAATAATATTGTTAATTTTTTATTCACAGAGAGATGCTGCCACTGCTCCAAATGTTGGGGATCGTGTACCATANTGAAATCAATTTTGTTTTTTGGAATATGCTTTCAGGCGGTGATTCATTGACATGACATATTTTGTATCATTGCACTTGTCTTGGGTGCTGTCAATAACAACCTTGATTCAGTGCTTTCTTTGTCGTATTCTTGCTGGTGATATTTTAGTAAACAGTTCCCTCTTTTTTTTTTTTTTCCAGCCATTGGCATATGACTCCTTAACAGAATAAATCTTTACTAAAAAGGCTACGCTTATATCATAGCAAGGATGGAATATAAATAATATTGTTAATTTGTTATTCACAGAGAGATGCTGCCACTGCTCCAAATGTTGGGGATCGTGTACCATATGTCATAATAAAAGCTGCTAAAGGTGCCAAGGTAATCTTTCTTTTGGGTTTTTTCTTATTTTTAAAAGTCTTACTACCATTGAATAATTGTTAGTATACAGATTTCTGGTTTATCAAAATTAATTCTTCAATGATGATCAGGCTTATGAGAGGTCAGAGGATCCTATTTATGTGCTAGAAAATAATATTCCGATAGACACTCAGTATTATCTTGATAATCAGATTGCGAAGGTTAGTTTAACGGAAAGTACTTGTTTTTTTTCTTTTCCCATTTTACTTGCGTGCTAACAATTTTCTGAAAATTAACAGCCAATTTTAAGAATTTTTGAGCCCATTTTGAAGAATGCTAGCCAAGAACTTCTCCAAGGAAGTCACACAAGATCTATTTCCATCATCACTCCTGCAAATAGTGGCATAATGAAATTTGCTAAGAAAAAACTAACTTGCATTGGCTGCAAAACGCTTATTAGGTACAATTTGTTCTCTCTCTCTCTCTCTTTTCTTTCACCCCATCCTTGAGATTCTTTTTTCCATTTGTTAGAATTTAAATAATATTTTTGTGTTTTCATATTTTATATGTTATTGTGTTGTGAGGGTATGTTAGATATCAGTCAATAATTTTTGCAAGGAAGAAGGCTTCCAATTTTTTCACGTCCCAATTCCAAGGCTGAATTCCATGCTTTGCCAAAACATACCTTTAGTACTATTACTATTTTTTAAGAATTCATGACAAACTATCATTGATTTTGGCCAGTGATGGAACCCTCTGCCCACACTGCAAAGGAAGAGAAGCTGAGCTGTACTGCAAAACTGTTTCTCATGGTAGGCATCGCTTTCTGATCTTTGCGGTTTCTCATGTGAAGTAACTTCAACATTTTCTGGACAATCAAGTGTTAATTATCTGAAACATTGAGTGGTTGCAGTATCAGAACTAGAGGAACTTTTTGGGAGGCTTTGGACGCAGTGCCAAGAATGTCAAGGTTCTCTTCATCAGGATGTGCTCTGCACTAGGTTTGTACCATTTCCTTACTCTCGAAGGGAAAAGCTTGGAATGTTTTGCAACTGAGAGGGATCCCTTTCCGATTACTGAATCAGTTGTCGATGAAATTTTTTTCTGCCTCTTCGGAACTTGCATGTTTGTGATGCAACTATTATGGAGTGGCAATCACTTCATTGGTTGTACTCGTCATGTCTGCTTATATGTTTTTTATAGTTTAATTATAATATGATATGCTTTCTTCACAGTCGGGACTGTCCCATATTTTACCGGAGAAAGAAGGCACAAAAAGACATGGCTGAAGCAATGCGTCAGTTGGACCGGTGGAACTTCTGAAGAGTCTATCAAGGTTCATCTAGTTCTCCTTTGTTAAAATCTTGTAAGTTTAGTTTTCTGGTTGATAGCATTCGTGTACTGAAGTCTGAAGTTGGTAGGGTTTATCAAGTTAAAGTGAGTTTTGTAAATGTTTTTGTATAAAATCTCCATAGGATGAAATCATGTGATTGTGACTCCAAGTCCAACAGAGCTTGGAATCAAGATCAACTCTGAATCATGAATTTTTTGTTTTGATTTTGTAACTTGAGATCAGAAAGAGAAGAAGAAATAGCTGCTATGGTCATTTGTGCAAATATAACTACGGTTAGTAACCTTTCATAACTGTTGAGTTTTCTGTTACTGGAGGGGTGATGTTATCCCAACTTGTCGGGACTCGGGACAAGTTAATTCCCTCATTTTCATAATTAACTTCACTAAAATTCCATTCATATTATACTATGATTATGTCTTGTTTTTTTATAGCATCATATGGCATTCCATATTACAGACGTCAATGTTACAGATTATAAACAAACAATTTTTAACATGTGGACCCTATGATTACTGGTCAATAACATGAGATTGTTGAACACTAACAAAAAGTTCAAATCAAATTGCATAACAAAATAATATGTTTTGAAAATTATACATATTGCAAAATAATGTTCGATTCCGACACCAAAAAACCTCGTTAATAATATAATACTAATTTGTACAGATTATGCAACCCAAAACATCGGCATATATACAGGATTCACACGAAAGTGCTGGTCAACCTCCTATAGATAGTATGCTTAATGTAAAATCTCAATGATACATTAATTTTTGAAAATCGAGGAAGTAACTCCTGGTCAAGTATACAACCTCAAGCGTGATGTTATTTGTTGCCTGCACATTGGGCATGTTGATAATGTAGCGCCGCAATCCTTGCAAGTCTTCAACAGAGAAAAAAAAAAAAAAGGCGCTATTAGCTAAATTTCCTTATCAGGCAATTCCAGAAAAAAATTGAGAATGAGCATCTGTTACATTTCACAAGACATTAGACAAAGACAAACCACTAATTTGAAGATGCAATATCCATTACATTTCTGAAGACAATGCAATGTTTTCATTCATTTTTTTAACTATTTCAATAGGGATTATAAACATGTCAATCTTCTGTCTCTTTCAGTTCTCCTCGGTAACTAACTTTCATGAATTCTATATTTACTTCCATATAACTAGTGTCCGTGGATACTCATCAACTTTGGTTTTTCTTTTTAATTCGTAACTGATTACACAGCAATTCAAATTCTTCCCACTTTCCTCTTAAACCAAAACCAAGGGAATCTCGAAGTGTTTATGTTAAAATATAACTTACTGGAACATCCATATTTTTACGATCAAATTATTAGTTCCTCTTGGTGTTTACTAGTTTGATGGAACTATTACTGAAAACATTAGCCGCTACTAGATGATATCCATAATTTATATTTGAAGGAACAAGACAAAGTCACATGAAAGAGCTTAGTAGATAGTAATGACCGAAGGACCTAACATGTGCAACAATTAAGTCTATTTAGGGTGTGCTTAAAACAGTTTCGAGGAATAATACATTAAGATGACCAAACCAACCAATCTCAACCCTGCATGTAAATTCATGGTGTGCCACCACTCCTTTGAAAGTGGTGCTGTTTACAGCCGAAAACTTAATTGAATAAAGAAATTCTCACTAATTAATGATTTTATTCATAAGGAATGAAAGACAGTTGATATTTTACATCTCAGTGTTTGGCAGCCTATGGGATGTGATCTGTGATCTCACTTTATATCCAGGAAATGGTTGTGGTCTATGGCTTCAGTTCTGTGAAGGTCTGTGTTTTGGGAGTTTGGGAGAGAGAGTTCAGAGGGGTAAGCTGCAATATTTAAAGCAACAACAAGAAATCTGCCATAATAGCAGGGCCTTCAATATATGTATTTCTTATCTAGAAGCTCATGTTAATTTTCAGTAGAGTGTTGTTCGTTTTGCTTTCTGTCCATCCTAGCTCTTATTTTTCTCAACTTTTCAGGTTTTTCTAACTATTCCTAGTTTAGGAATTTAAAATGTTTTAAAAGTTTAGTTTGTTTTGTTTTTCTTGTAGACTAATCCATGTACACACAGTCGTACACAATACATCCTTTTTAGTAATCTTTTCAAGAAAGTTAACACTGATAAAAAATTACCAACAAAGGATGAGGAATAATATAAGAGTTTAATTAGAGAACTTTGTTAAATTTGATCCTGACACCACTATAAATATACCAGCATGATTACATTTTGATATAAAAACCCACAAGAAAAATTGATCGAATGCACTTACCGTATGACCACAACCAAAAGCCATGTCCTTCGGATTTGTCAAGCAAATGGGGCATACCTTGAAGAACACAAACTTGTGTCTCAAAACCATATACTCATTCAAAGAGAACTTTAGTAGAAGGGTTTTGGGAAAAAACATACTGGTTCTGCTGGTGCTGTTGGCCCTACTGTATCAGAGTTAGGCATGGGAGGAACGAACATAACTGCATTATCATGATCAATCACTTCACGTGGAGGTGGAAGCGACCTCGTGCGTGGATCAGTGACAAAATCTTCACTGCACAGGTAAATGCTTTATTTTATAGAAAATTCATAAAATGAAATTGGACATTAGTTAAAACTGTAGCTCCTGGCCTTACTTGACAGGAGGAAGGCTTAGCGTGGCTTTGTACTGAAGTGGAATTTCCATGAGAGCCGCAAGTGCAAAGGCTGTTTCCTTCTTTGATATGTCTGTGTTCTCGGACATTATTTTTGTGAAGTTGACGAACTACAAAAGGCAAAGGAAAGTAAATATAAACTGCCACAACATATTTCAATTAACTACATCAAATGAAAAGTCGCCAAAAAAATAAAATAAAATAAAATAAAGAATTTAGATGATAATATTGGAACATGTTTGGCAAAGTGAGCAATCTGCATCTGAAAACTTCTTTTAACTGATTTATCTTCAAAGAACACTACAGCCTATTCACTCAATTCCATAGTGCAGTACATATGTCATTTTTTAGTACATTACGCAATTTACAAATTGCACCGTAGAAATCAAGAAAATTACACCATCATCACCTATACGCAATGAGATTTTTCATAACCAAATTACAAGCTAAATTTTTAAAAGATTCACCCAGAAATTCAGTTTGAGTGTACTACAGGAATTAATGGCTTCAAAAATCTATAGAGGATTAAGATGTTTCTATTTCTAAGAGAATCAATCCCAGTTACAACACTTTTAGAATATGCAAAGCAATTTATCTTAAACCTCATCAAAATTTAAAGTAAACACATACACCTCATTGACTAGCCAGAGATTATCATGTACCTGGAAGTTGTCAAAGGAGCGATGAGGAATGCTATCATCAAATTGTTTCATTGAGTCCCATGGTCCATCTCCCACCCCAACCAAAATAATCGAGAGAGGATGGTGGCTATTCACCAAAATGCCAGTGATCAAGACAGCAATAATGACATGATTGTAACTCAAGATTAGAGATGGTATTGCTTTACCTAGCAGCGACGATGGAGTTTATAGTTTCCTGTTCCTGTGGACTGAAACTTCCAGTTGGTGTATCAGGATTCCTCGTAACCTATTTGGTCCCATAAACATTCAGCCATGAGGAGAAGGTAATGGAAGAAGCAAAAACTTAAAGATATGAAACCATAGGGCAGAAAAAACGTTTTACAAACCTGTCCATCAGCAATAATGACAAGCACATGATACTGCCTGTTGCTTGCCTCCACAATGTTAATTGCAGCATCAATAATCGGTGCAAATGAGGTTGGACCTTAAAAAGGGAAAGAAATCATCAGCATCAACTTTAATTCATCAAAGCCCAAATGCAATTAACAAGAATGAATGTGTAAAATGCAGACATGACAACTGAAAAAAGGTAGTAACATGTATCATCCAATACAATGCAGATATAAAATGTTTCCCATATTTGTAGCAATGCTTCAATTATAAAAACCAATTTTAGTAATAAACATGTCTAATTTATTAAATAATGGTGATGCTGATAGGATAAAACTCAATTGCAGTTCGAGTAAGATTAAAATCCAGGACTGCTTACACAGCCACCAAAGATCTTACTAGCTAAACTAGCTAGTTCCATGTTTATAGTTGTAGAGAACCCACAAATAGAAAACTCTAAATTACTAATAGAAACATAACTTATGTAACATGAGTACAACACAAAGCAATCATTTTTGAGACAGAGGACCTAACTGACCTCCCAAAAATTACTTAAACCTTCTTAGGCAAGTATAGTTTGTTTCATTCTCAAATTTTTTAAAACAATTTTGCTTCTTTAGGTCAACTCATGTAAAAATATATAATTTTCTGGTCATATGTACTTGTAACCAGAAATTATAATAATAATGCCATTTAAATAATAACCATCAACTTAGTCCTAGTAATACATGTCACCAAAGCAGGAAAGTGCAACTCTAGGAGCAGGGTAAGGAAGAAAATCTTAGATTTACCATTTTTTCCTAATAATCTAGAACACTATTTTTTTTTTTTTTTTGCCTTACATGCTCTCATGGACAGAAGAACTAATCCATGAAGGAAGAAATTTTCAATTCAAAAACTTATTTGTGTAATCTAGAACCCTTTTTTTTCAATTACATACTCTCATGGACACCAGAATTACTCCATGAAGGAAGAGTGTGTTATCTTACATTGATACTTTAAGAACTCAAATCTAATATCATAAATTAGATAAGTCCAATTAAAAATCTGATTCGCTAAGGAAGTCAATAGTAGAAAATATGCAAGTGAAACACAATATCGACAGTTTACAGAGCTAAAATAAAACAATATATAAAGGTTAGACATCAAGAACCTGACAACTTCAAAAGTGGAACAATCTCTCTATAACGAGCAAGAGCTTCTTCAAAACCATGACAATACTGTTGATTAGGATAAAAGCTGAATACATATTTGTCATGTGTTGTTGCTGCAAACGAGCACATAATCATTTAGCAAGTCCAAGAAAAGATCCCTGAGTACTTTCTAACAAAAACAATGTTAAAACAGATACTAACCATCACCAAATCCGAAACAGGGTATCAAATTATCTTCATCAAAAGGAGACAGAGTACGACCAATTATAGAGATTGCTTGTTCATATGGATTTGGGGTGATACCAATGGCATGGAGGCTTTTCCTGTTAAACGAATGCCTGCCTAGAATTGATAAATTGTATTATTTTTCTCCCATTTATGAGAATTTAAAATCTCTAATATATGATGGAAATAAGAATTACCTGTCCACTCATTGCTCTTTGTGAAGTCAATACCTAGTATTAAATTAGATGACTCAAGCCCAGCTTCTCGTAGTGCACAAATAACCTAAAATTACAAGTAACACATTGTTATTTAGAATATAGCTCTAACAACAGATTATATATAAGCTGACCAACTTAAAATGATAAATAACATCAAATGTTGTTTTCAAGATATACTCTCTGATATAAATATGGAAACTTTCTTAATGATCGGTTATTATCTGCCACTGGTTCAAAATCTGCTGCAGTCCTTTATATTAAAGTCGTTAATCATTTGTCCATATATGCTCAGGGCAGAGCTAAAACCTTGCATTTGGGAAGGTCATGGTGTAAAATGCAATAATTAGGAGCCTAACTGTCACAAACAAAACCAGAAGGCAATGGAAATAACCCCAGCTAAGAGGTAAACCACATTTGATATCCAAGCTATTTCTTGGCACACTACATTTGCGCAAAGACAAGTTATCTAAAAAGAATCATGCTAGGCCAAAGTCAATTTTTGAAGAAAATTCCACAAAGGTTGACTACGTTATGTAAACCTATTGCATTCAGCAAACAAATGTACTATACAGACTTAGGGTAGCTTAACCGGTTTTGAATCTCCAATTCATTCTAAACCCTATCCAAATGGTAACTTCAACTCATGTTTGGTTGATTGGCATGGTTTGAGTTTTACTACCTGATCCAAAGAGCTGAAAATGTCAGCTATACGTTTAGGATGCATTGGATGTTGATAATTATGTTCTGTCGAACTTCCTGCATATGATGGCACCGGAGGGCCATGACTTATTGAACTTCCTGTATATGACCGTGGTTGATGACCAGGATCCATGGAACTTCCCGAGTAAGGCCGTGGCCGATGACCATAATCGGTTGAACTTCCAGCATAAGAGGGAGGCTGATGACCATAATCGGTCAAACCTCCAGCATAAGACCGTGGTTGATGTACCAAATCATCTTCATCATATGCTGATCCAGTGTTTCCCATGGCTGAGAAATTTTATAACTGTATCGGAAATCACCAATAAGGTATAACAATATAAATTTCAGATAGTATAATACTAATGACATTTTACTTATCATGAAGGAGATAACATAATATAAAACTTCATTGGCAACCAGAAATTTGGATTATCAAAATAACATAAATCTCTTGCAATATGGATTTACCACAAAAGAAATAAAATTAAACCTTATTCTTTTATTTCTTCCCACCAAACTCAGGCTATAATTTACAACATCAAACATCATAAACATTCAAATATTCTCAATTCCTCATTTCACAAAACCATCCCCAATCCAAATCCCTGAATAATTTACAAAAAGCAAGCAAGCTTAAAAAGATTAACAACATATAAAACATTCTTCAATTAAATCAACACTACGCACATCCTCAATCTCCATTGAACTCAAATAACCTACTTTTCCACACAACCCACCACCCATTTTTTTTCATAAAAATTATAAATTCACAAGCAACAAAACATAAACCACTAAAATCTTACTCAATATTATTCATGAACTTGAATGTAAAAAGATAGATTTTTCAAGAGAAAGAGGAAGAGAGTCGGTTACCCTAGAGAAAGAAGAGGGGAGAGGAAAGATTCAAAGAGATACTACAGTAGTAGTTTCCATTCCATGATAATAAGATTATAAAGAAGACACTTTTGTTGACGTTGCCTGGTCTGTCAAGACTTGACGACATGGCTGATGGCTAAGCTAATGCCTAATGGTAATGGGCCATGATTAATCTAATGCGTGCACATGTTGGATACTCTAATTATATGAGTTTTGTTTCCACAAGAAATACTATGAAATAAAGCTACTTTTGCTTTGCCAACTCGTGACACAATATCGGTGGCTGTTGCCTTGTTGCTTCCAAAAGTTTCTTTTTTATTTTTTTTTATTTTTGACTATTCAACCAACTTATCCATGTTTTCTTTACAATTTTATAAATTCAACTATGTCCTTTTACAAACTAATGGTTTTATTATGAAATCACCGCCAATATTAGGTGTAAAGAGATATATAATTCATTAGTTTATTTATTTTTTAATATTGATAAGAATTAAAAAATGTTAAGAATAATTATAAATTTTGTCTTAATTTTTTTTTTTTTAGAGTAAACGACATNTTCAACCAACTTATCCATGTTTTCTTTACAATTTTATAAATTCAACTATGTCCTTTTACAAACTAATGGTTTTATTATGAAATCACCGCCAATATGAGGTGTAAAGAGATCTATAATTCATTAGTTTATTTTTTTTTAATATTAAAAAATGTTAAGAATAATAATAAATTTTTTCTTAATTTTTTTTTTTTGATGACACATTGTGTCCGAAACAGTTTGCGTATACTTCAATTAGTTCCCTAGAACCTTAGAACTACCAGCTGTATAAGAGTTTTGTTAAGAATCAATCAAACTAAACTCAACCCAACCTGTTCCTCTATCAAACACAACCAGCAAACACTCAAGAAACAACACAAACAATAAAGAATCAAGAATCAAGAACACAGCCAATTTTACCGTGGTTCGTTTATCCCAAAGGAATAAACTACGTCCATGTTGAGCTCCAAGTAAAATGGAGGCTCACTGCACTATAAGAATCAATCCAATTACAGATTACAACTCAATCAAGAACAGCCACTCAAATCACACAATCATCCAACCTTCAATCACTCGTAATCTACTTTCAAAGACAACTACTACAAGCGTCTCAATCAGAAGAATCTAACACTTCTTCTACTCACAATTTACCCAATAAATTGCAAAAGATTACACAAATTGAAGATTAACAAAACTAAGAAGGAAAACCCAGTAGAGATGAAAATGCGATAAAGAAGGATGAAAAACTGCTGCTACGTTTCTGTGAAATTTCAGCTTTATATATGTTGACTTCAAGGCCTCATTTTCACCGTTAGATTAGATTTAAATCAAAGGCTGAGATCTGTCACTTAATAAATCTTCAAAACGATAGTGTTTTGAAGATTTATTAAGTGACAGAATAGCGTTTGAAGCTTCACCCAACAAGCTTTATTGACCACCCGTATTAATAGTCATGGAGACGAAAACTCGGAATATCATGTTAAATTCTCTTTTTACTCTTTTACTATCAAGTGAACTCGAACTTGGGAGACTATGTTAGTTTCTCTTTTACCATCGAGGCGTCGGTGATGATTATTTTGTCTAAATTTCGAACTTCACAGATTCTACTGAATTTGGGTTTATTTATTCTATTAAATTAGTAGACTTGTTGGTTTTTGACCAATCTGATCCACTACTTTTCACATGCCTAAACTTCATGTGTAAAATAATAATAAAGCAAAGGTTGCTTCCAGAATATAATGCACCAAGTCAGCCATAGTATTTGTGAGCTCCACATGTAAAGTTACAATAATTATATAATGCATGATTAGATTTGTTCATTCACGTTTTATCAATTACAAATAATAAAAGGGAGTTCCCGGAGACCTTCTTTAAAGTTTGGAAAAATATATAATTTTATTCAAAACATTTAAAGAAATTCCCCACTTCTCCTCATATTTTGATTTCCTTTAAAATATCTCCCTTGAACAATAAATTCTTCTTCTTAAAGAAGATTACCACCGGTTGAGGATCGTTGTGTTAAAAAGAAGACACATTAATAGTAATAATTAATTTCCTTTTATAGGGGTAATAATAACTAAAATAATTGAAAAATAGCAATAAATAAATAATAGTGTTATATATATATATATATATATATTTTGTTGAATTATAAATAAATTTGGAATTTTTGAAATTTTCTAGTCAATCGTTTAGAAAGTTGGAGAATGCCTATTCTTCTTAGCTTGTTTGTTTTGAGTTTGTAGAGAATTGACCATCTATATGGATGTCGATTTAGGGGTTATGGGGCAACTCATGCCAACCCAAACATAATTTCACCTCAATCCGACACATCTTATTTCTAGAATCTAATATTGCCATGGGTTGGGTTTTTGGGTTGTGGGTTTTCCCAATCAAACCCACATTCATACTAATATGTTGTAATACTTATATGATATTAGATTTAAAGTCTTATTACCATAATAGATTTTAAAATAGTTACTTTTAGTTATAATTATAATTTAATTGATAAAAATAAATTAAATCAATATTTTTAAAATTTAAAATTTATTTTTTCATAATTATGATTATATTTATTACAAATTATAAAAGTGGGTTAATTAGGTCAATTGCCATAGTTATATGAAATTTGGCTTAGCGCCTCTGAGTATTGAAAATACGACCATAGCCCATATTTTGCTAAAATATTTTAATAAAAACTTGTTAAAATGGAAATGACATTTTTACCCTTAAATTAAAATCTCAAAATCACTCCAAGACTCGTTAATTTTATGTTCACAAAAATTTTACACCGCATGTAAAATTTTCTTATTTACCTAATAAACTTTTCTTATTCACCCATATAAAATTTCATCAATTTTTTTTTTTTTTCAATTTACAGTCAAAACCTAATTATCAACCTTCCAAAATACCTTAATCACAAAATTACCATAAGAACTTGTATTAACCTTAATCCATTTATCTTCATCAACAAATTATAATTAACCATCATCCACAAATCTTTTATCTCTGTCAAAAAATCAAAGCCGACACCAAAACCATCCAATATGAAACCCTAAGTAACCAAAGAAAATAAAAAAGGTTAAAAACGAAATTAAAAACTCAATAATGGTGGGTTCATGCCACTTGGCCATTACATGCGGTGTCGTAATGCCTAAATCTAGCTGTCGATGGCTTCAAAATATCTATATTACCTTATGTTGGTGATCTTTTGGAATTAAAATAAATAAATAAGTTACAACAAATGAAAAATACAAAAAAAAAAAAAAAATGAATAAAAAATTTTGCTTCTCTAGCCAAATGCGACTTGCTTATGGAGCTATCGGTGCAAAATGCTTCAAGAGCAAGCGAGTACTTGTTCTATTCTTTTGAATTAATTTGAGACCACATATTCAGTGTAAATGTTGAGCCAACTTCCGACCTTCTTCCCAAGTGCGGGACTAGTATCAATAAAAGGTGACCAAGAATCAAGTACGAAAAATAGATTTGGTGTGGGAGCTAAGTAATCCATAATTACGAAAGGTTTGAACAAAGAAATCAAAACAACTTAAACCATGAAGATTTAAAGCCAAATGTCGAAAATAAAAACTGAAAATAATTAAAATAAAATGCTGCAAATATTCTGAAAAATGGTCAAACACAGAAAACAGCTAGATGTAATCTCTATTTCAAAAAATTAAGGTTTAATTACATAACTATCATTTTTTTTTTCTATTGAAGATATTGAATTATTTTTTTTCTTGTTAAAGGTACCAAACTATCAATTATTTATATTGAAAGTGCAAAACTTCTACACCATCATACACTTTAAAGATTAACCTCTAACACCGTTAAAAATAAATGACGTATGTTGATTTTTTTAATTCTGAAATGTGTATGTGAAAATTTATGAGGATTGACATGTACATGTGACTCTGACATGGACTTTTTTACGATAGATATGTACATTTTCATATTTTAAATTCTTCAAATTTACCTCTTCCTCCCATTTTAGTTTCACAAAAAGCATAAAATACACCGGAAATAACCAAATATACCTGGAACGAAAATATTAAAATAACAGTACAAAATGCACTCAATAATTTCATAAATGCGTAAAAAAGAGGACCCCGAACTCTGTTAGGCTATAAAAGGTGAAAGTCGTCTTTTCAGTCTAATTTTTTTTATTATTTATCTTCTTTTCTTTTTTCTTCCCCTCCCCTCCGGTCCCTTTCTTTCTTCTTTCTCATTTTCTTCCCCACTCTACTTCCACACTTATTCCCTTGCTACAATCCTCTTTTCATTTTCATTTTTTGTATTGGTGAATTTAGTCAAAACTCTAATACAAACCAAATCAGAACCTAATCAAAGTACAAATCAAACCCTACATCTAACACAATCACAAATCAAGCAAAAATCAAATTGGGTACCAAAAAATACCCAAAAACAAACCCAAATCTTGAACCATGAAAGAAATCCAAATCTTAAACCATGAGTGGTGGAAGAAGAAGAAGTGGTGGAGATGGAAAGAAATGGGGAAAACAAAAACGGAAAAAACAAAAAAAAGAGGCTGGACGGAAGAAAAGGAAGAAGAAGTAGTGCAAGTGGAAAGACATAGAGATGAAAATCAAGGAAAGGCCAAAAAAAAAAAAAAAAAAAAAAAAAAACAGAAAAGAGGCTGGACAGAAGAAGAAGGAGTAGAGCCAGTGGAAAGAAACAAAGAAAAAAAAAAAAAAAAAGATAATGGGTTTTAATTAGGATAAGTTTTCATTCTGATAGGTTTTATTTATTATGGGTGGTTTTATTGAAATAATAAAAAAAGGGGTTAATTTGAGATTTTTTATATTATAAATGTCTAAGTTAGTTTTAATTGTCACATCAAAATGTCTAATCACACTAAAATTGTTATGTTAGCGATTTTCTACAGAAAAAATATCATGTCATCAATATTTAACGTCGTAAGAAAAAATATAAAAGTTTGGTATCTTTGATAGGAAAAACTTAAAGTTCGATATCTTCGATAGAAATAATTGATAGTTTGGTATCTTCAATAGGTAAAAAATAATTCGGTATCTTTAATAGGAAAAAAGTGATAGTTTGGTACCTTTTTTATGTAACTAAGTCAAAGATAAATTCTACAATTATGAACTTCGGGTTATAGCAGTTTGGCTTGCAAATTAGCTTTGAATTTTGTTTTTTTTTTGAAGGTTCTAAAACATGCCCAAGACAATTCAGAAACATATATATAAAAAAAAAAAATCATCCCAAAACAACAATATAAATCAACAAACAAAATAATAAAAACGACATTATTTCATGAATAAGTGCAAAAATTAACAAAGAATATTAAAGTAAAGAAAAAAAATTTAAAACTCTTATATTATAAATTATAAAAGGGTAATTTTGAGTAGGGCTGACTGTTAGTAACTGATCGGATTCGTACAGTGAAAAAAAGTAATATTAAAAACAAATTGATCAATTACATGAACCAAGATCTGAGTACAGATTATAACGTTTTCATATATAAACTGAAACATAAAATAAAACTGTTTTAAAACAAATCCATACAAGGATTTAGTTCATACCGATGGTTGGAGACTCCTCCGAATATCTCTGATTTCGGACATGAACACTGTTCACTGTTCACCGTCTGCTATTCACCCGATTCTTCGCTAATCGATCCAATGTAGGATCGCACTCACGGAAGTCCACATGAAGATAATCCGAAGAACTAACAATTGTTTTGCTAAAACAATTGCCGGCATCAAGAATAATCAAAATTGAAAAATTTTCTTCTTCACTTGAAGAAGAAAACGTGAGAGAGAGAGAACCTTTTGGGTGGCTAGGGTTTTAATTAAATGAATAATTCTATTTGTTTTAATTTTAAGTTGCACTTATATAGTGCAACACTTAAAACCCTATTCCACTTAGGAATAGCCATGGGCTCCAACGCTAGTTCACCTTTGCAACCAAACACACCCTTTATGGTATTTTAATTAATTAATTATTATTATAATTAAAATCAATTAATATATATAATAATATATTAACATTTAATTAATAATAATAATTCATTTAAATATATATACATATAGACTTGGCAAAACGGGGTGGGTGGGCCGGGTTGGGGTCGGGTCATCATGGATATGGGTCCAATATGGGTCAAGTTATACGGGTCTAAAAAATTAGTCCCGTACCCTACCTTATGCAGGTATGGGTGGACCCGTGGGTACTCGTTTTTTCTCTCTCCAGGTTTTAGTTTTTCTTTTGTCCCCAATAGTTTTCAATTATGACAGTTACACCCCCAAAATTCTTGTAGTTTTTTTTTTTTTTACATTTACATCCCCAAAATCAACTACTCTAAATTCAATTTAATTTAGAATATAAACAAATATGAACAAAATAAATAAATAACACATAAACAAACACAATAAGTCAATAACATATAATACAAAACTAGAAATACCAACCAAAATAAACAAATACATAATCACTAATACACATAAACAAACACAATAAGTCAATAAACTACAAATACCAACTAAAATAAATAAATACATAATCCAATATTCAACAAAAAACATTCTTAGGGCAGCAAATGTTCATCCCATAGTAGGGGTGATATTGTCTCTTGATTCCACAGTCCCGGGATGAGTTAATGGCACATCAAGATCATCATCCGAATCATCATTCACATCATCATCTATAAAACAGTGATCAACTACAAATATTAATAAATATAAATCATAAAATATATGAAGTATTATGTTAACATGTTACCTGTAAACTCATATCCATATAGCCAAGTCCGAGTGCATATAAAAGATTCTACATTTTTTTGGTCGAAGTGAGCTTTGATATTTGTTGAGCACTTTACTGCCAATACTAAAAGCGGACTCCGAAGCAACGGATGTTATTGGTATTGCCATGATATCACGAGCCATCTGGCAAGTACTGGATAACGATCACGATTGTTCTTCCAATGATCGAGGATATCCAAATTCTAATATTTGACGTGATCAAACCTCATCTCTTCAAAATAAAGATCTAATTCAGATTTCTTAGTGGAAATGAAAACACTCTCATAGTTGTCAAAATCTTGCACCATTTAAATAGTTAAGTGTCAAAAGTTAAAATTAAACAATAAACAATATTTTATTTATCATAAGAATATAAAAATTAAAAAGTATAGTGACTTACAGAAGAATTATCTACGCACCTACCAAGAGTAGGACCACTCGTAGGAGAAACAACTAAAGGTGAGGCAGGAACTTCTTTGGAATATTGAGCCTCGTAAGCTTGAAAAAGCTTTTGCAAGTTATTCTTAGCAACCTCTAACTTCCGTGTGGTAGGAGTTAAATCGTAAACTTTCTTGAAAGCATACTCCACAAACTGAAACTTGAGATGTGGGTCAAGAATAGTTGCGATCGTCAACACAAGACTATAAGAATCCCAATATTTTGTAAATTTTGGGATCATTTGTTCCGCCATGCTCCTAACAACTTCATCCTCACTCATCCTCTAGTCAATTAAACGCAATTGAATTTCCCACACACATTTCAGGTACAAGTTTGCTGTACGATATTTAAAACCCGAGAATAAAGTCGTAATATCATAAAATGGTTCCAAGAACTTGCATATCCTCGCCCCGCTATCCCATTTATCATCTGATGGACAAAATTTATAACTGAGATCTATTGTTGATAAAGCCACAAACATAGGACAATATATTAACGCCGTTTTAAGCATTAAAAATGTCGAATTCCATCTAGTGGAAACATCCAATCTCAACCCCATTGAGCTTTTCACTCCCATTTGTACAGCAAGTTCTCCAAACTTGATTCTTCTAGCCTTAGTTGCTTTAATATATTTCACACTATCTCGAATCTTATTTAAAACAACACTAGTAGCTTTTAACCTTTCTTGAACAATAAGATTCAGGATACATCGTGTTAGGAAACGGTCCATATACGCAGCGGAAAAACAAAAATCATAATATGAGGATCGTTCCCATTGAGCCAAGATCAAGGGTATAATTTTACAATTTTATCATAATAAGAATCTGTAGAACTATCAATCATGAGTTTAGAAAAACATACGCACGTTTGGAGGCTCCTCCAAATTTGTTAATGAACGTTTTTGCTACTGATCCAAGTATAAGATCGAACCCACGTATTCCACGTGAAGACAATCACAAAGAACTAAGGAGGGATTTGCTAGATCCTCCTTAGTTTTAAGATTAAAGAAGAAAATCAAATGAATTGATTTTAGGCAAAATGCAATACTGCGGTGGGAGTGTTTTTGTGGCTGGGGGCTTTCTTTCTTTTCAATCAAATGACATAATGAAAAACCTCTCACATTTACAATCAACACATTTCTTTTATAGTAAAACTTTAATGCCCTATTCCTATATGGAATAGGCTTGGGCTTCAGCCTAAACATCCCATGTTACCAAACACTCCCAATTAGATATTTTATTTTTTATTTCATCATTATCTCAATTAAAATCAATTAATATATATTTAATCTATATACATAAATCTATATATATATTAACATTTAACAATAATGATGATTTAATTAAATATATGCGAACACATATTTAAACGTAATTTCACTTATTTAATTTTTCTAATAAATTAAAAAAAGGCTACGACCTTAGCAAATTTAATTGCACTGTAAAATTATCAAAATACCCTTTCGCCTAAAAAGACGAAAAAGCTATTATTTCTTCTTGAGTCTTAAATTATCTTCTATGTGTGTGACCCATAGGCTCCTCATCATACCGATAGTGTATAGTATCGCAATTAACACCAATTAAACCTCTCACTAATACACAGACCAAGATTGACCCCTAGCAAGGCATCATGGCCACCCGATAGATTTGGATTCAGCAAAGTAGCTACTTGTCAACGATATGGTTACCGTACAATTCGATCCTTTCATCATACGTTATTTCGACGAGACAAAGGCATAGAAATAGTGTCAACCTTCGGTTACTCTCGATATTATGTATTCAGTTTCTGGATCAATGACCTGTATTATAATCCGGATAGAGCAACAACTCAATCCTACTATGGCCACAGTTTTAGTGTCATTGCCATATACTGAATTGTGCCGTGAGATAACTTCTCCCATACCCAGGAGTGATGAATCCTTTGTCGATCCACCATAGTCTTGATACACTCCTTGATGCAGCCAATCACCACCGTATTGACAGCTCTGAATAGAACTGCGTTAGGCTAGTGTCAAACTGCACCAATCGGTGCACAAGGCGCTCTGGTGATCTTAAGTCTAAGGATCACATGTGCCACCGTTCATTAGAGGATTTATTCCATAGACACTGGGGTTACCATCCATATGGAATCCTTTGGTGGGTCAGTCTAGTGAACTTGTTGCGGTGTATTCGCCTATAGCAAGCACCCATGTGTTGCACCAGGTTGTCACCAAGCAACTTTGACAAGTGAGATCAGCCACTGCCCTTCGACAGGGTTGTTCAACACTATGATAGCCTTACCGTATTATCTGTGCTCTCACTTCAGAATAATACTGGGGCTACGGACGTTTCTAGAAGGGCCACCATATGTGCTCATATGGTTCTCACTATCAAGATTTGAAACACTTGATACCTTCGTCACAGTTCTACCATTCTAAGGACATATATCAATACATATTGCAATAATAATGATTTACGCGATATAGAATAAAATGCCTTTTATTGATTAATGAACATTATTACAAAGAATCAATTCCGTAATAATTGATTGGCTCTAGGGCACCTACTCCAAAAATCTCCCACTTGCACTATAGCCAATCATTCATGCACTCAACATTGAATGACCCAAGCACCTGCACTATAGCCAGTCATTCATGCACTCAACATTGAATGGCCCAAGTGCCCATCATGCTTTTGCTACAACAGAAGCTTCAATAGTGGGTTAGTAGGTATTCTGCAATTCTGCACGTTCCCTTTCTTATCGATCTTTCAGATCAGATTAAATCAACTAAGTAAGTGTTTGGATTACTGGTGAGACCGTGATTCCTCAGCCACAACAATGGCTCCATTGTTATCGTAGTACAACTATACTGGATTAGCAATGCTTGGAATCACGTCAAGTTCAGCAATGAACTTCTTGATCCAAACCGCCTACACGACAGCATTAAAAATGCGATACACTTAGCATCAATTGTAGAATTCGCTGCAGTACATTGATTTGGGCTCTTCCAGCTCACTGCAGTTACATTGAGACAAAATTGTGTAATCCCAAATTACGAACTATAATCATCCTTTTTACCGATTGGAAATAGCGTCACCGTATCCTCTTACAGTGAGCTCATCTTTCCCTCCATAATCCAAGAATATATATTCTTAAGCCTTTTTCAAGTATTTAAGAATGTCCATTGACACTCATTTAGTGTCATTCACTTGGATTTAGTTGATATCTTCTACTAGTGCTGAATGCACATAAGACATCAATATAAGTACATAACATATTGCTCACTTGAGCCTGATTGATATCTATTACAAGTGCTGAATGCACATTAGATATCAATCTGAGCATACAAGATGGATCCACTTGCTGAAGCATGTGGGATTCTCTTCATTCTATCTCTCTCATTTTGTGGTTAAGGACACATATCCTTACAGAGATAGACACCGTATGCCATTAGAAGAAATCCCTTCTTGGATTTTTTTCTATACTATATGTGTTCAGTACCTTGTCTGTGTACTCTGACTTAGTTTGAGCAACCTATACGATCTATCACAATAGATCTTTATTCCAAGGATGTAGACTGCTTCCCCTAAGTCCTTCATGGAGAAGCACTTGGATAACCAAGTCTTTACCGACTGCAAGTTCAGTATATCATTCCCGATCAGAAGTATGTCATCGACATATAACACTGGGAATGCTACTGCGCTCCCACTCACCCTTTTGTAAACACAGGTCTCATCTTCGTTCTTGATGAAACCAAAGTATTTTATGACTTCATCAAAACGAATGTTCCAGCTCCTTGAAGCTTGCTTGAGTCCATAAATGGACCTCTACAACTTGAATATCCTTTTAGCTTGTCCATCAAGAACAAAACCATCGGGATGTGCCATATACATATCTTATTCAAGGTTTCCATTAAGGAAAGCATCATTGACATCCATTTGCTGAATCTCATAATCATGATATGCAGCAATCGCAAGCATAATCCGGATATATTTAATCATGGCAACCGGTAAAAGGTTTCTTCATAGTCAATACCATGAATTTATTTGAAACATTTGATAACCAATCGTGCCTTATAAGTATGCACCTTGCCATCCATGTCAGTCTTCATCTTGAAGACTCATTTACACCCTATGGGTTTTACCCTTTTAGGTGAATTCACTAGAAACCATGATTGGTTCTGGTCCATGGAGTCCATCTCAGATTTTATGGCTTTACGCCATTTAACAGAATTTGGATCCGACACAGATTCATCGTAGGTTTTGGGTTCATTGTCTTGGTAGATCAGTACGTCACCATGTTGAGTCACTAGAAAACCATATCTCTCATACTCACGATGTACTCTCCTAGATCTACGTAGCTCCTGTGCTACTTGAGGTGGTACACTTTGATCCACAAGTTGTGGAGTAACCTCCTCTTGACGTTCAACCACTTCCTGTGGCACATCATCCCATCCTTCGTCTAATGTGTCTTGTGGTACTAGAACTTCATCTAGTTCTACTTTTCTCCCACTAGTACTTCTTAGGAAAAATTCCTTTTCTAGGAAGACACCAGTACGAGCGACATAAATTCTGTGCTCTTCTGGGTGGTAGAAATAGTACCTTTTGGTTTCCCTAGGATACCCCACAAAAACACTTTCGTAGGATTTCGAGCCTAGCTTGTTCGAAGTCAATTTCTTGACATAAGCTTCGCAATCCCAAATCCTTAGATAGGACAAGTTGGGCTTTCGCCTACTTCATTGTTCATACAGAGTCTTATCTACAAACCTTGGCGGTACACGGTCTAGTGCATGAGTCATAGTCTTTGGGGCATAACCCCAAAATTATGTGGCTAGATCACAAAAAACTCATCATGGACCTAAATCCCACATTCTTTCAGGTATGTTTAACTCAACTTGCCACATTCGGCGTAGTTGTGACTTTGAGAATATTCTTATTGTCTATTTTGAAAACATATTATTATGAAATAGTTCCATAGAATATTATTTATACTAAAAGACAACAATTCATTAGTAAAGCAATATTCTTACTTATCCAAAGTAGACACATAAAAATTATTTCTAGAAACCAAATGAATATCATCACAATCCACAAGTTCCAAGTAACAAGCCCGTAGGCAAAATTAGACAATAAGATCCTACAACTAATGCAGCATCATGGCTCCATCTCCAATTGGTAGGCCCACCTTTCCCTCGACGAGCAATCAACTCTGCCGTAGTCCCTGCACATTAGAACAAATGGGAGTACCACATCCTGTGTCAATGACCCAAGATGTTAACGGGAGAATCTCAATCAAGAACATGCCTGACAAAGAAGTAACATTCTTCTTCCTTTTTGCTAGAAAGACCTTGCAATGTTTCCTCCAGTGGCTGGGATTCCCATAGTGAGGACAAACAACCTTTCTATCTTTAGCAGTTCCTTCTAACGACTTCTGAGCCCTTACCTTCTCACTTGAGTTGGCTTCAACCAGCGTCAATGTTTTTGACATTCTCATGCCTGACTTAGTAGCATTCAACATATCTAGAAGCTCGGAAAGGGTATTTTTCTTATTATCCTCAATGAAGTCATAGACAAATTGAGAGTAAGAATCTAGCAAAGATTGTAATGTTAGGTCTATTGCTAAACCTTCATTAAGTCTGCATCCCAAAATCTCAAGCCTGTTCATATACTCGATCAACTTGAGTATATGATCACTAATTTTGTTACCCTCTTCCATCCTACATCTGAATAATGACTGAAACACCATATGCTTCTCATTTCTTTCAAGAAAATGAAGAATAAAAGCCAAGTCGATTTTCTGGCACTGTTGTCACAGTAATGGTGTCATTGATGCAAGCACAATGTATCTAGTCATTTCTGCTTTCGCATCATGTGTATGCTTCACATATACATATCTAGTCTTATGGATATAACTATCTACAGGCTCTGGTGACAAAGCCTGCTCAATGGTGTATAATCTATCATTTGACTGAAGTATATCATTTATACTTCTATACCAGTCAACGAAATTCTCACCATTCCATTTCTCTCCCAATTTGATGATTTGTCGCAATGATGTTGGGATCATTTTGCTCAATTAAGTGAAACTACAAGTGCATAATAAAGCAAAATTATTATCATTTTTATTTTTATTTAATAAGGCCTTTTATTAAATAAACGCTCCCACTATTTTCCTCAAGCCAATAGCCTTACTATTAACTTGGGAAAGCCTGTTAGCTTTCCTAGTGGACTGAGATCCCATCTAGCCCATTTCAAACCTTTGCTTTGGCGAACAAGCCAAAATGGGTTGATTAGGTAGACCAACAAACTTAATCCACACCAGTTGATAGCTCCCACTACCAACCTCAAATGTAAAGCAAGCCAACAAGCCAATCACACAATACGATGATCGAAACCATTGTCCTCAAGTGTGATTCTCAGTATCAGTAGAGTGGACACTATATGTCGCCACGTACACATAATGACTGTACTTCTCTACTATGCCTATGACGTGTTTATCAACCTTCGCTTTGGCGAACAAGCAAAACTATCATTTTAAGTCGACCCATCACCATTACGGAAAACTCCAATAAATTTTAACCTCCCACTAGTAGAAGTGTACCCTTCGCTTTGGCAAACAAGGTTTCGACGAACAATGGTTTGATTAAAGCCATGGTGATGGAAGGCATACGTGACTTAATATACTTAAGTTGAGGGTTTTATTTAATGCCTCACCAGATTATTATCTTTGTTAGAATGTCATTGTTTGGCATGTTATTGAACATTCAACCTTAGCATGTATTCTAAACAAAATAAAACGTGTCGGTACATGACCCACTAAAACCGATGGGTCAACCTAGGGGTTTAAAAGTAGATCTTGGGTTTTCAAGCTATTCCTCTTCATAGCTCCTTCGTTTCTTTTTCACCATCATTACAAAGTATTTTATAATAAAAACCCTATTCTAATTTACATTGATAAAATAGAAACCTCACGTTACATATAAGGGGAGTAAGATGAGAAGAAGAAATACATGGAGATATAAGAGAGAGAGGCAGGACACGTAGGTCCTATTTCTTTATAAAATTACAAGCAAACCCAAAATTACAAAAACATACCAAAGGTCTAAGGCTCATGTACCAGGCACCATGCAATTTCAAACAAAAACATTGCATACATTCAAAAATTAACATTTTGAATTTGGGTGGGTGGAATTATTAAATTACCCTTCTTATATGTGCAGAATTATTATTGGCTTTATAGCTTCAAAAACTGTAATTTGGCCCCTAAGCAAAAAACAGAAAAGTAAAATAGAACAGTAGCTTTCTTACCGCGGCGAAGAAATTTATTAGCCGCGGCGAAGTTCATACACACATGGTTGCTGCGGCAAAGTTTTATTTCGCCGCAGCAAATACCATAAACTTCTAGAAAACACAAAACGTTCCAAAGACTTTGATGCTACGGTGAACTTTTATTTCGCCACGGCCAGATCTACTTTTCTGGCAGGTCGCTGTGGCGAAGGTTTATTTCATCACGGCCAGATTCACTTCTTGCATCTAGCCGCAGCAAAGTCTTATTTCGTCGTGGCTAACACCTTAAAACAGTGAATCACTGATAATCTGTGGATTATACTGTTTTTATTAGACTTTTAGTCGGATTTCAGATACTTCTTAGTTCATTTTGACCTGAATTGCTACTTAATTCTTTATATTTTGTGTTTCAGGCTAAAATGGACATTTGATGCAAATAAGGAGCGAATTGGAGTTTTTGGACTCAGAAGTGAACGGATCTCAGAAGTTGGGAAAGTTTTGAAGCAGAGTGGATGCACTATGAAGCTTGTTTCCATGAGGAGAGTGACGAAGATTGAAGATTCAAGCAAAGAAGCAAGCGGAGGGCAATTTTGTAATTTCAAAATTCCACATGAAGGTTCGCCGCGGCGAAGCTTGTTCTTCGCTGTGGTGAAGAGAGTTGCACACGAGGGATTAATTCACGTCTTTGCCGCGGCGAAGTCTGGGAATTTAAAAAACGCACAGTTTCATTTAGGCTTTTGTTTTTAGGTTTTTGGTTGAGTATGAAAGAGGAACTTAGTCATTTTTGGGGGAGTTCGTTTTTGGAGTAGAGAGCAACTTTTTACATTTTCTTAGATTTGTTTTGGACGAACTTTGATTGAAAAGGGTGAAGATTTGAGATTAAACTAGTGGATTCATCATTTTTGGGAGATTTCTTGTCTTTTCTCTTATTTTCATTATGTTGAACATTGGATTTTTTATTTCTTTTATTTGTATTGTTGATTTAGCCAAGAACTAACCTATTTTGGGTTAGGGTTTTGATGTAGTTTGGGTTCTAATGGGTTAAGTAATTGAAGATTACTATTTTCATATGATTTTGCTTTGAGTGTGTGATTATTCTGAAATTATTGTTTTTATGTGATGAACATGATGAGATTGAGAAATAATTCAAATTAAGCTTCTAGGGTAATTACCATTGTAGTATTAAATGCTAGAGATAGATTTAAGAATCAATGAAATCAATCTAGGATTCTTGTGCTTAATGAACTTTGAACTTTTAGTCTTCATTTTGTTGGTTGCAGAAGCTTAATAGGGAAGAGTAAGGAAATATTTTATGCTTTAGAGAGTTCGATTTACAATCAATGCATGTGAATATGGAATTAGTATAATCCTTAGGTTTAACCCAAAAGAGTCTGAATGAAGTCAAAACCCTACCCGTTTGTTTGAATTGATTTTATCCGTGTTTTAAATCTTGCTTTCATAATTTAGTTTTGAATATTAAGAAATTGTGTTTTAGTTTTAAGTTTAATTTGTCTCCCTTCAATCCAAAGAACTCGATTGCTCTAACTTGAAAATAGTAGAAAAAATTAGTGCTTAGCCACCAATCCTCGTGGGAACGATACTCACTCATCACTTTATTACTTGAGCGACTAGTATACTTGCTACATTTTGCATGTTGTAAGAAACACGCAATAAGTTTTTGGCGCCGTTGTCGAGGATTGAGTTTTGTGTTAACATTAAAATTTTCTTGTGTTAGCTAGATTGGAGTGTTATTTTTACTTAATTGTTATTTGTTTTGTTTTTGTTAATTTTCTTTGTTTGGTGTGATTGTACTCTTGCTATTGTTCTGTGTAGTTTATGCGAAGAGCAAGACATCAGCTAGTGGTTCCTGTTGATCCTGAGATTGAAAGAACCACTAGAAGATTGAAAAGAGAAAGAAGAGAAAGAGAAGCTCCAGTTGAACCAGAAGAAATAGTTGTAGAGATGGCAGAGGATAGAACACTGAGGGAATTCTTTGTTCCCTCAGTTGAAGGCAGTGGGTCGAGCATTACAAGACCAGCTGTCTAAGCCAACACGTTTGAGATAAAGCCGACAATCATCCAGCAGTTGGTTTAGTTCAGGGGGGATTTGAAGGAAGATCCAAATCTACACATTGCAAATTTCTTAGAGATTTACGATACTTTCAAGTCTAATGGAGTGTCAGATGATGCAATCAGATTGAGACTATTCCCATTTTCATTGAAAGATAAAGCTAAGGGATGGTTACTGGCACTACCAACAAGAACAATCACTACATGGACTGATTTAGCACAGAAGTTCTTGACCAAGTTCTTTCCTCCAGCAAAGTCGGCAAAGTTAAGAAATGACATCACGTCATTCATTCAAGAAGAGTCAGAATCTTTGTATGAGGCTTGGGAGAGATACAAAGAATTACTGAGCAGGTGTCCACATCATGGGTTGCCAATTTGGATGCAAGTCCAAACATTTTATAATGGATTAACAGTGAATGTGCAAACTATGGTGGATGCAGCCTCGGGAGGAGCATTACAGAATAAGACTCTGGAAGAAGCTCATGAGTTGCTTGAGGTTCTGGCAAGTAACAACTATCAAAGACCTAATGAGAAGGTGCAACTGAAGAAATCTATGGGTCTTCATGAAGTTGATGCATATACAGCCATTTCAGCCCAATTGACAGCACTTCAGAAATAGTTGGGAAGTATGCAGGTAAATTCCATTCAAGCTCCTCAACTAACTTGTGATTTTTGTGCAGGTAATCATGTGAGCAGTGAATGTCAAGTAGGGAACACCTTTGCCTCAGCATCGTCAACATTAGAGCAGGTTAACTACTTGGCTGGAAATCAAAGGCAACCGAACAATCCGTACTCCAACACATTTAATCCCGGTCGGAGGAATCACCCAAACCTATCTTGGGGCAATCAAAACCAATAGAATCAGCAAAACAGTCAATGGAATCAAAGGTCATTGCCAAATAATCAAACAGGGGTGAACAACCAACAAGGGGACCCAAGAGTGACAAAGTTGGAGGACATGTTTGGGAAGTTCATGCAAGAAACCACGGGTTTTATGAATGAAACGAGGACAAATTTCAGAAACCACGGGTACAGATGGGACACTTGGCTGAAAAGCCAACTGAGAGACCACAGGGTGCTCTACCAAGCAACACAGTGACTAACCCACGTGAGCAAGCGAATGCAATAATTTTGAGAAGTGGAACAGTTTTGGAAGAGGTGGAAAAATCAAGAGAAGAAGAAAACCCACCAAAGGAAAAGTAAGAATCTGATGAGGAAGTAGATGAAGAAATAGTTGCGGAAGAGAAACCATCTATTTCTAGGGAAGAAGAACAGAAACGGGAAGAGAGGCAAAAGAAAAGGAAAGAGAAATTGCCATTTCCTGAGATACCAGCAGAGTTGGCACATCACACTCCACCCGTGCCTTTTCCTCAGAGACTGAAGAAAAAGAATCAGGATAAGCAGCTTTCCAAATTTATTGAAATATTTAAAAAACTGCATATTAACATCCCTTTTGCAGATGCATTACAATAGATGCCGAGCTACGCGAAATTTCTTAAGGAAATTTTATAGAACAAAATGAAGTTAGAAGATGAGGAAACGGTGATGCTCACAGAGGAGTGCAGTGCCATTCTCCAAAAGAAGCTACCTCCGAAACTCAAAGATCTAGGGAGTTTCACTATTCCCTGCATTATAGGTGATATTACTTTTGATCGTGTTCTATGTGACTTAGGTGCTAGTATTAATCTAATGCCCTTTTCTGTTTTTAGGAGATTGGGAATTGGTGAAGTGAAGCCAACGACCATGTCATTGCAACTTGCAGATAGGTCCATAAAACATCCGAGGTGGATAGTGGAAGATGTGTTGGTGAAAGTGGATAAAATAATCTTCCCGATAGATTTTGTTGTTTTGGACATGGAAGAGGATAAGGAAATTCCTCTTATTTTGGGCCGACCATTTTTGGCCACGGGAAGAGTGCTGATAGATGTGCAGGAAGGGAAGTTACTATTGAGAGTTCAAGATGAAACAGTAACTTTCAATGTCTTTGAGGATATGAAGTTTCCATCCGAATCGGATTCATGTTTAATTGTTGATGTAACGGATAAACTAGTAGCAGAATCTATTGAAGAGAACACCCCACAATTACCTCTAGAAGTCTGTATTGTCAAATCAAAAACAGTAGAGGTAGATGAGTCAGCGAGTAATGAATGTGCTAGATTGTTGGAAGCACTTCAACCGATTGATGAGAGCCAAGATCGAGAATTTGAGGAATTTGATTTTGAAAAAGAAAGGGAAAAGGAAAAAAATGAAGAACCTCCACAACTTGAGTTGAAACCTTTACCTTCTCACCACAAATATGTGTATCTTGGGGAATCAGAGACCTTCCCAGTAATTATTAGTTCAAGTTTGAGCAAATTGGAAGAAGAGCGGTTGATAAGGGTGTTGAGGGAACACATACTAGCAATTGGATGGACTATTTCAGACATTAGAGGCATTTCACCATCATTCTGCATGCATAAGATACTCATGGAGGATGATATCAAGCCTAGGGTGCAAGCACAATGAAGATTGAATCCTTCGATGAAGAAAGTGGTGAGAAAGACGGTAGTGAAACTCTTAGATGCAGGGATAATTTATCCTATTTCCGATAGCCCATGGGTTAGCCCGATACAAGTGGTTCCAAAGAAGGGAGGTATTACGGTGATAAAGAATGAGAGTAATGAATTGATACCAACTAGGACGGTCACGGGCTAGAGAGTGTGCATTGATTACGAAAAATTGAATGAGGCGACAAGGAAGGATCATTTTCCACTTCCCTTTATTGATCAGATGTTGGAGAGGTTGGCAGGGCATGCCTATTACTGTTTCCTGGATGGGTATTCAGGATATAATCAAATTGCCATCACTCCTGAGGATCAAGAGAAGACGACCTTCACTTGTCCATATGACAGCTTTGCTTATCGAAGGATGCCCTTTGGGTTATGCAATGCACCAGCCACATTCCAGAGATGCATGATGTCGATCTTTGGAGATATGGTGGAACGGTTTATAGAAGTCTTCATGGATGACTTCTTAGTTTTTGGTTCATCTTTTGACAACTGTTTATCTAATCTTTCTCTTGTTTTGTAGCGATGTAAGGAGATGAACTTGGTGCTCAATTGGGAGAAGTGTCACTTCATGGTCCAGGAGGGAATAGTGCTTGGTCACAGAATTTCAAAAGACGGAATAGAAGTAGATCGAGTAAAGACAGAAGTGATTGAGAAGCTGCCACCACCATCAAATGTTAAAGCAATTAGAAGTTTCTTGGGGCATGCAGGGTTTCACAGACGATTCATCAAGGACTTTTCTAAGATTTCTAAACCCCTTTGCAATTTGTTAATTAAAGATGTTGCTTTTGATTTTAATGATGAATGCATGCATGCCTTTCTAACTCTAAAAAAATTGTTAGTATCTGCATCTATTATTGCAGTTCTCGATTGGGGATTATCATTTGAATTGATGTGCGATGCTAGTGATTTTGCTCTAGGAGTAGTGTTAGGATAGAGGAAAAACAAAGTGTTGCATGTAATTCATTATGCTAGCAAAACACTCACTGATGCACAATTGAATTACACCACCACTAAAAAAGAATTGTTGGCTGTGGTTTTTTGCTTTTGACAAATTTCATTCATATTTGTTAGGTGCAAAGGTGATCATCTAAATAGACCATTCAGCACTCAAGAACTTATTGGCAAAGCAAGAAGCGAAACCTCGGTTGATAAGATGGATCTTATTGCTTCAGGAGTTTGAGTTAGAAATTAGAGATAAAAAGGGGTCGAAAAATGTGGTGGCAGATCACTTGTCAAGAATTGAGAGACTGTAAACCCCACGTTATTATTCCGATGCCCTAAGGTATGAAATTTACCTTTTCAAGTAATTTTCTTTTTTTGAATGGAAGGGTAAAATGGTCAATTTACATGTATTTCGAGATGTGGCCGTTATAAAGTGTAAAGGATGATGTCATTGAAGAGAAATGAGGGTAGAATGGTTATAAAGTTGATTGATAAGGTTAAATGGCATAAACGGTAACCAAGGGTATAATGGTCTTTTCATACAAAACCATATGATTAAGTGTCCATAAAAGTGCACCAAGGGTAAATTAGTCATTCACCTAATGGGATTGCTTAATGGATAAGTGTTTCAAAGAAGTCAAATGGCATTAAATGAGTACTTATCTTTATGTTGTGGTAGAAATGACCAAAACGCCCTTATATGAAAAATTTATGCCAAATGACCTTTATATCTAACTTTTATTGACCAATCACATTAGAGTAACAATGGAATGAATATTTACAAGGTTTAAAAAGAGAGTAGTCGGCCTTGGAGACCCCAAATATATCATCTTCTTCTTCATCTCTCAAATCCACCATAAAAGCCACTAATCCAAGCTTTTATTCTCAAATTTTCTTAGGATTTCAAGTTGATTTTCAAAGGAGATCACCATCCACCCTTAAAGAACTTCAATTTCAGGGTTAAAGGTGAGTTTCAAAACCCTAGTTTTTCTGAATTTTTTGGTTAAAAGAGAAATTCATAAGTGGTTGTGTGTGTAAGGTAGAAAGGTGAAACTTTGGAGCCAAGGAGGAGTACCTTTGTGCTTTGAATACTAAGGTAAGGAAAAAATCTCCCTTATGACTATAATTGATAACACCTAGGGTTTATGAAACTTACATTTATTTATGTTAATATGAGTGTGATGCTATGTTTTGGTTATGGATTGTTTAAATGGGTGTGTTGATTGGTGTATGTGTGCATGTGGAGGATGATTATGCCAATTAAGAGATTTGTAGTTGGACGATGCTTTGGCACTTTTTGGTTCTGTAAAAAGGGAGGTTTTTATGGCCTTTTATACTTAGAATGATATGGCAAATAATATGAATGTGCAAATGAAGGTGACATGGTTAAAATGAATAGAATTCGGATTTGGCTGTTTTAAGACTTATACTGTACATGCTTCACTGAATCAGTCATAACTGAAGTTATAGAAGTCCGATTGAGTTGATTCTTGAAGTGTTAAAAAGTTGAGAAACAGACCTAAAACGTTTATGTTTTAGCCAAAAATAAATTCGAATTAGAAGATAATGGAAAATTGCTTGAAAGTAACGAACTGTATGGCATCCACCTTCTTAATGGAAATTCCCATTTGTTTCTAATTCTAATAAACCCCTGAATAATCTTACTACTGAAATTCTTTGTATTGTATGAGAAATTGAATGAATTAAGTTAAGAAGTTTAGTAGGAGAATATAGTATGATTGAGCATGGAATATGTTAGTCCATATGTTTGCATTCATAATGGTAATGCATATAGCTTATTTAGTTGTCTTATGAAAAATTTATGAAATGTTAAAGAATGAATTCCATGAGTCTCTTGAGGTATAAACCAAGATCAGAGGAATGGAATTCTTATGGAAACCATGAGTCCTTTGAGGTGACGACCAAGAACAAGGTAATGGTTTAAATGAATCCGATCGGATAACAAAGACTAATGAAACCATCAAGTATAAAGACAAAAGAAATAAGCATGCCATGTACATGAATATTTCATAAGTCATATATGTTCTATGTTATATTATGTATGATTATGTTATGACTTATGTTTATGAGAAAAGTCCAAAGTGTATGATATGTTTTATGAACTTGTTATGTTAAAGAATGAAGGTCATATTTTGTAGGTAGGTAAGGTCCTAAGTAATATACTTGTAAAATGATGTATAATGAACCTTAATAGTTTATAAATGGCCATATTCCTTACTGAGCGATTAGCGCTCACCCCACGAAATGTTTTAAAATGTTTTGCAGGTAAGGATTAAGGCATGAAGCTGGGAGAGGATTCCAAGGGACGCTATGAGCATGAAGGGATGTTTTAATTATGACTTTTGAATGGTTTTGCTAGTATTTAGTGTAGTAATTATGTTTATATCTCATAATGCAGTAAATATGTCCATGTTATTATGGAGTATATATGTTTGTGTTAATAAAAGAAATCAAATTGCTAGTAAATTTTGTAAAAGTGTGTATGTTCTCGTAAGTACTACTATGGATTTCATAATGTACTCCAAGAAAGGAAACTATATTTTTGACTTGTACAATGAACTTATTATAGTTTAGAAATTAAAATGTTTTAAAATAAAAATAGATATATTTTTAAACTACAAGTTTATTCTTTTAATAGGATTTTAAAATAAACTTCTTTCCTAGGCGTGCGTTTTCTAGGTTCTCAATGGCCAAGGGATACTTAGGAAATACCCGGCTAGGGAGGGGTTTTACAGAGACCAATCTAGGGAAATGAAGAGGAAATTCCAATCAGAGAAACATTTCTGGACGAGAAATTGATGAGAGTGGATGAAGCACCATGGTATGCAGATTTTGTGAATTATTTGTCATCAAGGGTGCTCCCAATTGGAATGACTTTCCAACAAAAGAGGAGATTCTTCTCAGATTTGAAGTATTACTTTTGGGAAGAGCCATTTTTGTACAGACACTGTACTGATCAAATGATACGTAAATGTGTCCCAGAGGAGGAAATGGAAAGCATTCTACGGCATTGTCACTAGAGGGAAGTGGGTTGCCATTTTGGAGGGGCTAGGACAGCAGCCAAGGTTCTTCAATATGGGTTTTATTGGCCAACCTTTTTAAGGATTCCTTCCGGATAGTTTAGGAGTGCCACCAATGTCAATGACAGGGTAATATTTCAAAAAGGGATGAGATGCCGTTGAACAACATCCTTGTGGTTGAGCTATTTGATGTGTGGGGGATTGACTTTATGGGTCCCTTCCCAAATTTTTTTGGGAACACATATATCTTGGTGGCGGTGGACTATGTATCGAAGTGGGTGGAAGCAGTCGCATTGCCGTCTAATGATGCTAGGGTAGTGATTATTTTTGTGAGAAAGAATATTTTCTCAAGATTTGGGGTACCACGGGCAATCATTAGTGATGGAGGATCCCATTTTTGCAATAGGCAATTGGATGCACTTTTGGAAAAGTATGGAGTGAAGCATAGAGTTGCAACACCTTACCATCCCTAGACGAGCGGACAAGTGGAACTGTCTAACAGAGAGCTTAAGGGAATTTTAGAAAAGACAGTTAATGCATTTAGGAAGGATTGGTCACGGAAATTAGATGATGCATTTTGGGCATACCGAACTGCATTTAAGACTCCAATTGGTATGTCTCCATTTAGAATGGTTTATGGGAAAGCATGTCACTTATCGGTAGAACTTTAGCATAAAGCATACTGGGTAGTCAAGCAGCTAAATATAGACTTAAGAGCTACTGGGGAGGAAAGGATGCTGACTTTGAATGAACTCGATGAGTTCCGTCTCGAAGCATATGAAAATGCTCGAATTTACAAAGAGAAGACAAAAAGGTGGCATGACAAGCATATCAGGAAGAAGAATTTTGAAGTGGGTCAAAGAGTGTTGTTGTTCAATTCTAGACTTAGGCTTTTCCCTAGAAAACTTAAGTCTAGATGGTCCGTACCATTCACAGTTACAAGAATTCACTCATCCGGAGCGGTGGAAGTTACACATGAAGAAAAGGGCACTTTTACAGTCAATGGACAGAGATTGAAGCCATACATTGATGGAGTGATGAGTTGCAAGTCCATCCTAATCCGGCTTGACATTTCGACTTGAAGAATTGAGAGAGTCGAGCTTTCGACTATAAACAAGCGCTCCTTGGGAGGCAACCCAAGTGTTTTCATTTATTTTTCTTTATTGATTGTTTTATAGTTGTTTAGTTCGTTTGATGTTGTGTATGAATATTTAATTGGTGTGTTTTTGGCTGTTTCAGGTGAAATTGAAAATCAAGAGGGAAAACTGAAAGTTCCAGTTTTTGCCGTGGCGAAGTAATTTTTTTTTTTCATTTTGGAAGGCGAATTGTTCCAGACTTCGCTGCGGCGCCATTCTCTCGGTAAATTTTCGCTGCGGCGAAGCAAAGGTGGTGAATTTGTCTAAGGGAACTTCGTTGCGGCAAAGCTTGTTCTTTGCCACGGCTTTGTACTCTCCGTATTTTTTCACTGCGGCGAAACCTGGGTTAAATTAGGGTTTATAGAATGAAGACCTTCACCGCGGCAAAGCTTGTACTTCGCTGCAGCGAAGTCTGCTTTCTATAAATTCTTTCTTTCTTTCTTCATTTTCACGCAACTGTTCAAACCCATTTCAAAGAAAAATTTTCAAACTTCAATCCAGAGCCTTCCCAGTGATTAGCCAACCAATTTCCTCACTCCTTAACCTTCCTAAACACCAAAACAACTCATTTCAACAACAATTTTCACGAAAATTCATGAAACTTTTGAGTTCAAAGAAATTTGAGGGTTTGCAATCTGGGCTGATTTTGGCTCAATTGGTGGCAAATACTCCTTATTGTTGGTAAGATTTCACGTTCTCTAAAGTTTTTATTCAAAAATTTCGAGTTTTGAATTGTTGATCTAAGAATTTTGATTGTTGGCTGAGTTGTGGAATTTTGTGCTTGTGAGTGTTGATGTTATTTAAGGAAGGGTTGATTGTGCGTTATGTGATATTGAGGAGTGTGGGTTTTTAAATTTTGAAGTGTTTGGTTGAATTTGGAAAAATCGTAGTTTGGGGGTTGAGGTGAAATTTTTTGGAAGTATTGGAAATTTTTGCAGGTTTGAATCGGTTGTTGTAGGACACTTAGGTTGAATTTTTGAGTTGCATTGTTTGAGTTGAAGGGTAGTCTAGGAGAAAATGCCGCTCAAAGTCAAGGTACCATCCAAGGGCAAGGGAAAAGGAAAGAAGGTAGATGACTGGTTTATGAATGAAAAGGCTCGGAAAAGTTATGAGGCAGTAGTCAAAAGGAAAGACAAGGGATTTATCCCTGTGCATGGATTGATCACTGTCCATGCTGAAGAATGGAGCGTAGGGAGAAGTTGGGGGTTATTTAGGAGTCAACCCGAGCAACCGGGCGTAGAGCCGATTGTCAAAGAGTTTTATGCCAACCTCCCTGAGTGTAATGAGGGGTTTGTCTTTGTGAGGGGGATTGATGTACCCTTTGATGTAGAGGAGATAAATAAGTTCTTTGAATTACCTCAAATCTCCTTTGATGAGCATACGGAGTGGAAATCGAGACAATTTGATGATAATGTGATACTTCCGGTCTTAACAAAACTGGCTACCACTTGGGAGGTTACGAAGAAAGGAAAGAAGTCTATCAAGGGAACAAATCTGACTCCAATGGCTTGGTTGTGGCAATATTTTGTGAGTGCAAGGATGATGCCGGAGATGCATTATAGCACAGTGACTTATGAAAGGCATTACTTCTCTATTCCATTGCCACAGGGAAGAAAATTGATGTGGGAAACATTATTTTGAATAGTATCAAGAATGCAGCTCAACCAGGGCAAGGCAGTTTTCCATTCCCACAGCTCATTACAGTATTGTGCCTTAAAGCAAAAGTTGAGAAAACTGATGATGAACCACTGATTCATGCTGCCCAAGTCCTCGACACCGCTTATTATGATAGGCATCTCACGCAGCAACCCGATGAGCAGCCCAAAGCCGGGACAAAACGACAGCGAACCACCCAAGGCGCTGCCACATCATCCAGTTCCACAACCACCATGAAGGACATGATCCAGTAGATGATGGGTCAAATGAGACGTATAGCAAAACATCAAGATTGCCTGGCAGAGCAGGCTAGGAAGACATATGAGCTACAAATTAGCTGCTGCAACAACGTCGGGATTAATACTTCAGAACACCAGTGGGCTGACTGGGATTCAGATGAGTGGATGGGCTCCGATTCAGAAGAGACGCTAAGGAAAAGGAGGAGGTCGACGAATGAGCACTTGAGCACCTGTTTTAGTTTCGTTATTTTTATTTGTTTTAGTTGTTTCTATTTTTCTGTTATTTTGAACATTACACTCAGTTGATATTTTTGTTTGGGATTGTGTTAGTTGTTTTAGTTGTTTCATTTTTATTTTAAATTCTAGTTGATGTAAAGACAAGATTAGGGTTGTAATACTTTCATATTAGTCAGTGGATTTTTCTAACATAGTGGACACCACAGTTTTCAATTGTTTTTACAGAATTTGGGTGATGAAAAAGCTAAGGACTGGGTGTGCACTCTGTGAGCAGAATTTCAACTTCACGGATTAATCAGGGAACTATCTCGCACCTTTTTCTAGTTTGTTTTCTATTCCTAATTTATGCATAATGTGACATTGGGGACACTGTCATCTTTAGTTTGCGGGTAGGAAAAATTCAAATTTTTTTTATTTTTGTTTCAGTTACGTATGTGTTTTTGTTGTTTTTGCTAATGATGAATTGCATAAGTCCATGATGAGACTAGGATTGTTGGGATTTTATTGTTGAACAATGTTAAGCATTGCTTCAAGTTTATGTTTATTGACTGAATTTTGATTGAGGCTTGTTAAGTGGTTCAACCACCATTTTCATTGATTTCGGCATGCTTAGATTCATTTTATGCGGTTAGGTAAAGTTTGATAATGTTGGTGGACTCTAGAACCTAGTAGAGAAGTACTTAAGGCGAAATCTTAGGAATAGACATTGTTGAGGAAATGATTTAGGCATTTTTCGGAACATTTGAGCCTTTCTAGGCAACCCACGAGTGAAATTGTCCCTAGTCACCTACTCGAGCCTTATGAGATTGTCATTGCGTTTTATTCTCTTACAAACCAAAAATTTCCTAATCCAACTACCCTAAACACATAATCGGACCCTTAGGAGAATTTTGGGCCTAATGCAAACCCAAAGAAAGTGAAGAGTGTGCGAATCACTAAAAGAACAGTTTGGGGGTTGTGAGAAGGGCGATAAGAATAAGAGAGGGAATTAACCTCAATTCGATTGTTTATATGAAAAAAAAAAAATTATAATTTTCTTTAGTTCAATTCAAAATCAAAATAAGGAATGCATAAGTTTGAGGGGTGTAAAATGGTTGATACTTTGATTGGTGGTTGAGAAGACTTGTAGTGTTTGCATAAGGAAAACCGAGTTCTCTTACTTTGTTTATCCTATCCTTTTTCTTGAAACCCACTACCCGAGCCTAATGTTACAAGCTTGCAAAGACCTTTTGATCCTTAGTGATGTCTAGTCCACATTAGTGGAGAGTAGTTCAATATTTAGGCTTATGGAGTCTGCCACCATTTGATAAACTTTTCATTTATGCATAAAATAATCCGAGAAGTTGGAATGTGGATTAAAGTGGGGATCACCTGCTCGGTGTACCAATTGAGAAAGACAGTCGATGTAGGTTATAACTTCTTGGAGTGTTGAACATTTTCTGATAATAATTTTTCAACAACCATTGAGACTGGTGTGATTTCTAAGGCAATTCGTATGCTGAGTTTGAGTCTAATTTGTGTTTGTTCATTTCTTAGTTTTGTTGTGTTGTGTTTTGTGTTTTTGGTTATTTATTGTTTTTCTTTCGTTGAGTTTTGTACCTTATGCTCGAGGACGAGCATGTCTTTAGTTTGGGGGTATTTGATAACCTGTGGATTATATTGTTTTTATTAGACTTTTTAGTCAGATTTCAGATACTTCTTAGTTCATTTTGACCTGAATTGCTACTTAATTCTTTATATTTTGTGTTTCAGACTAAAATGGACATTTTATGCAAATAAGGAGCGAATTGGAGTTTTTGGACTCAGAAGTAAGCGGATCTCAGAAGTTGGGAAAGTTCTAAAGCAGAGTGGATGCACTATGAAGCTTGTTTCCATGAGGAGAGTGACGAAGATTCATTTAAATATATATACATATAGACTTGGCAAAACGGGTGGGTGGGCCAAGTTGGGGTCAGGTCCTCATAGGTACAGGTCCTACAGGTACGGGTATAGGTCCTACAGGTACGGGTCCAATACGGGTACAAAAAATTAGGCTCATACCCTACCTTATGCATGTACAGGTGGACCCGCGGGTACTCGTTTTTTCTATCTCTAGGTTTTAGTTTTTACCGTTTCGCCCCTATTAGTTTTCAATTATGACAGTTACACCCCTAAAATTCCTGCAGTTTTAATTTTTTACATTTACATCCCCAAAATCAACTACTCTAAATTCAATTCAATTTAGAATATAAACAAATACGAACCAAAATCAACAAATAACACATAAACAAACACAATAAGTCAATAACATATAAAGTTTTCTTATAATTTATGTTAGGATAAAGAATCAATTGGAGATAAGGAGGAGGAAATTTGCAAAGGAGTGTGGTTTCTTCACACAAGGTAAGAGAAACCTCCCTTTAATATGAAATAAGAATTAGGTTTCTAGGTTTAGTATTAGGGAACCTTAATTCTTGTCACAGAAAAGAAAGTAGCTTGGTTTGGCTATAATTGATGGATTTATATGTGAATTGTAAAAAAATTGAAGTTTGATGACAATCAACGGAATTAGTTGTGTCATGAGTTTTTTAACATATTACAAGGGAGGTTATTATTGATCATTTAACATGTTTCACAGGGGAGAATGGTTAGGAAAGGTTAGGGAGTAAGTGGAGGTAAATAGGCGTGGAAAAACCTTAAAATAGGCATGTTACCATGGTTGTCCTGTCAAATCCGTGGCCTTCTGAGTGACTTTTGGGCATCTTACCTATCGAACTGGGTCAAGACCTAAACATAAAAGTTGATAGCCCTTTCTTTAATCTTTAAAACGAGACAAAGATCATAGCAATCCAATGTGTATAACTCGAGATATGCCTTCTTGAATATGACTTGTGCAGAATGACTACCTCAAAAGTGCTTCCAATTTATTAGTTTATTTTTAGCCTAATAATCTATGATTTATTCCAAGTATGGAAATGATGCTTAAAGGGTTTTGAAGCATGTTTGTATGAGTGATCCTTGTGATTATTTAATGATTGTATGAACATATATATTTGATGTAGTGAATGACCATGGAGGTTATGTGTAATATGTTATGTATTACCTAAGTATGAGCTTGTGTATGCATAAACAAGCCTAAGTATGATATGTTTCTTTGAATTTGTTATGCATCCACAAAATGGTCATGATGAAATGATATGTTCATATATGGAAAGTGTATGTTTTTAAAAAATGAAGCATGTCAAACATATTAATGATGGAAAAAATAGACTTGATCCCAAGTTTGAGCAAAATGTTTTTGACATGCATTTTTGTGAAGAAAATGATTTGTAAATTTTATGGAAGCTGTTGTCATGTTATAGGGAACTTGAGCTCACTCATGCAAATGTCTAGACCAAAAGAAATGAACAGTCCATAGCGTGCATGACCATGGGGACTGTGTTATAAGTTAAGGTTAGCTCATTGGCCAAAGGTTTCGTAATCCATGCCTAAGAATAGTTCGATTAGCAGACAGTAAAAAGGTTTTCAAAAAAAAATGTATTGATACATGCATGGCATTGATGTGCATTATTCATGAACATTGAAGGAAAGTACTACATGAATTATATTATGAATTATGATATGGATTGAATATGTTATGTTATATTACTTTTATGTTATTAACGTTTGGTTCATTTACAAGTAAATAAGATGCTTTCTAAGTTTAAGAATGTTACATATGGTTAAATGATTGATACCTTTACTGAGTGATTAACACTCATTTCCCTAATTTCCATGTTTTATAGGTAATGGTTAAAGCGGTAACAGCGAGCGGCAATCAAAGAGGCTTGGGGGCATGCATGGTAACTTTTGTTATAATTGAACTTATGATGTTATATAAAGGATGTTGCTTTTGAATTTAATATATATAGTTTAATGTCTATAATCTAAGTTTTATGAAATAATAAATAAGTTTTGCTTATAAATGATGGGAGATATTTTATATTTGCTTCCGTTATTAAACAATTGATGTTTTTGTTTTCTTTAAACCATATTTTTCATATAGTACATGTTTGTAACCAAGATTTACGTTTTAAACTATACAACCTTCCAGGCACGAATTCTCTAACTTTCCATCCTAATGGAACACTGAAAATCTACATGGCCTATACCAGATCAAAGACCAACACAGGAAACCACGACAACATGGAAACCACTAATTAGGAGGTTCATCAGACTATACCTTCAGGTCGACCACCATTGTCGTTGGTGTAGTAGGTCGCAAACCAACAGGGGGTAGGGACATCAAATCTCGAGAATGGGCAACTGGTGGAGATGATCAGAACAATGGTTGCATAGGTAGTGCAACAAAATGTGGTTGAGTTGAGAAACCAGCAACCAGTTCCCCAAGATCTTGACCAGTCATGCTTCATTGATGTCACCTCAAAAGGTCGAAATTCAACCCGCGACCAATCTGTTTGTCAGCACCAAGGAACATTTGACGACCGCCGGCACATTCTACTCATGAACGAGAATCCCGCGGGTGAACTAACTCTAGGAGGCAACCAATCAAATAGCCCACGAGGAAGCTGAAGGCAATGGTTGCCAGAGGGATACTTGACCTACTCGATGATATACCCAACGTTAGTGTGCTAGTTTTAACCCACGCCAAAGGCATACTCAAACCTCGCAAGTTCGTGAGATGAGTAATGCGCGCCAATCTGGCAATGACCGATGTTTCAGTTTTAACCAACATCGCAAGCAACAGATTTGCGAACTCATCTACCTGAGGTAAGGCTGAATAGAGCCAGCCAAAGTAACCCCCATAATGAAGACTTAGATCGGGTCAAAAAATGCTTGACGATCTAAGAGCCTGCTAGAATAGTGCGACGGAAGAGATAGTAAGCTCTCCATTCACAGAGGAAGTTCACCAGGCCTCGCTTCCCCAAGGATTCAAGGAGCCAGAAAGCAAGTTCGATGGGAAAGGAGACCTAGAGACCACCTTGACTCATTCAATGACTTGATGAAGTTACACCAGGTCTATGACTTGGCAAAGTGTCACCGCTTCGTGGTCATATTGGTAGGAGATGCTAAGAGGTGGTACAAAAGGCTCAAGGCGAACTCCATTAAGTCTTGGCAATAGTTCTCCTCACTATATCTATAACAATTCCAAGCGAGGAGACAGTTCGCAATGTCGCTCAGCTATCTGAGCAATATTTTTTATGAAAGAGACAAAACATTGACCTCGTATTTAACGAGGTTCCAAAATGAGCAAGCAAAGGTCGCAGATGCACCTGAAGAGTCAATCTAGACTTTGCTAATTATGGGTATCAGGCCGCAGACGGAGCAATGGAAAAAGCTACAAAGTGAAGACCATGTAAGCCTGGCAAAATTCTATCACATGTCTGCTAAGCATTAACGAGTGGACTCGCTAGCAGCCCTAGCCAGAAGCTCACTATGAAGAGCCTAAGATAGGAGACAAGATTGCCTAGCAAATAAACGGAAAGGACAAGATCGCAATGACATGGACCAAAACAGGTTCGAAAAGAGACAGAGAATAGATAACCGCGGGGACAGGTAGTCCTTCCTATAGTATGCAGAATACACCCCCATGACTCAAGATGTAGCTCACATCAATGAGGTCTCTTGTGAGGCCAAAAGACTACCCACACCAGAAAGGATGAGGAGGGCAACAGGCAGAAGAGATCGCTAGAAATATTGCTGGTACCAATAGGACATCAGGCACAACACTAATGAGTATCGGATTCTAAAGGACGCCATCAAGGTTCTAATCAGAAGGGCCTACCCGAAAGAATTTATCAAGGAATCAAGTTGATCAAAATTCGGCGAACAATAAAGTTCTGGTTGGAATGATCTGTGGGGGACTCAACATTGCAGGAAGCTCAAGGCACTCTCGCAAGCAATATGCGCGAGAGGCTAGAATAGACTCGGTCCTTCGAGTAATGAGCTACGAATAAAAATCGCCAAAGTGGCCCAAACAAGAAAGCGAGGTGATAGGATTCACCAAGGAAGAGTGTGAAGAATCTCCTCCCCACAACCACGATGTGATTGTAATCACATCGAGGATCGACAATGCTCAAGTACTTAGGATAATGGTCGACAGTGGCAGTGCAACAAACATCATTTTCTTGGGAGCTTTCCACGGAATAAGGTTCATAGAGCAAGATTTGAAGACGTGTCCATCGCCACTTTATGGATTCACTGGGGATAGCCTAGTCCCCAAGGTAGCAATCGACTTACCTGTGACTCTAGGGGAAGAGCCTAAGATCAGGATGGTAATGGCGAAATTCTTGGTGGTCGATTGTCCAACCACATACAATGTCATTGTCGAGAGACCGATCCTAGATGACCTAAGCACAGTCACCTCAATGTGTTGCCAAGAAATGAGATTCCCAACTCCAAGCGAGCTCGCCATAATCAAGAGTTGTAGGAAAGATTCTCGGGAATGCTATAATTGGGCCATTCATTCTACATAGAAATGGTCACTATTGAGAACCATGATCATCGCTGAGCTCGAGCCAAACTCGAACCTCTAGAAGACACCATAGACCCTCGCATCCATAAAAAAGAGCCCGCAGTAGGGCCAACAGAAGAGTTGCGAGAGGTACCTATCAGTAGGGAAGACCCCACTCACGTACTGAAAATTGCTCTGAGCCACGAGCTGGTAAACAATCTTGTGGGCTTCCCCAAGAAGATTCTAGACGTGTTCGCTTGGGTTCATGTGGACAAGTTGGGGATCAACCTTGAGGTAATTTACCACCAATTGAACATCGACTCAAGGGCTAAACCAATTAGACAGAAGAGAAGATCTATGGATGCTGAGCAATCTAGAGCGCCCAAGGATGAAGTTGATAAGCTCTTAAACATCAACTTCATCAGGGAAGTAAAGTACCTGGACTGGCTCGCTAATATGGTCTTGGTGAAAAAATCGAATGGCAAGTGGCGAACTTGTGTCGACTTTACAGATTTGAACATAGCTTGTCCCAAAGATAGCTTTCCGCTACCCTGGATCGACCAATTATTAGATGCAATAACTGAGAATGCACTACTAAGCTTCATGGACACATACTTGGGATATACCAAATCCTGATGTATCAACTCAATGAAGAACACACCTCATTTATTACTGATCGAGGTATTTACTGTTATAGGATAATGTCATTTGGATTGAAGAACACTAGAGCAACTTATCAGCGTTTGGTGAACAAAATGTTCGCCGAGCAAATTTGCAAGACAATAGAGGTGTACATCGACGACATACTCATCAAATCAAAGGTCGTCAAAAGCCACATTGAGTACTTGGGGGAAATGTTCGACATCCTTAGAAAATATAGAATGAGACTCAATCCTCTGAAGTGTGCTTTTGGAGTAAGCTCGGGAAAATTTTGGGGCTTCCTTGTTAATCAGTGAGGTGTCAAAGCCAACCCAGACAAGATTCAAGCTCTCCTAAACATGAAGAGCTTGACCAACATAAAGCAGGTTCAGAGCTTGACAGGGCATATGGCCACACTTAGCAAGTTTGTCTCCCGAGCCATAGACGGGTGCCTACCTTTCTTCGAAACCCTAAAGGAAAACAAAAGTTTCAAATGGATAGAGGAGTGCGAGAAAGCAGTCCAGGAACTGAAGAAGCATTTGGGGCAGCCTCATTTGCTGTCAAAGCCCATTTAAGGTGAGCCTTGCATCTATAATTATCAGTATCTAAGTCTGTGATCAACGTGGCTTTGGTACTCAAAGAGGGAGGAGTGTAATGGTCAGTGTACTATGTGAGCAAGAGGTTGATCAATGTTAAGATAAGATACCTCGAGATGGAGAAGCTCGCTTATGCACTAGTTATCGCCACTCAGAAGCTATGGCCTTATTTCCAAGTGCACTCCATATATGTGCTGACGAACTTTCCACTAAGAAAAATAATGCAAAAGCCAAGGCGTCGGTTAGATTGATTCAGTGGATGATGGATATGAGTTAGCATGATATCAAGTATGTCCCAAGGACAACAATAATGGGTCAAGCTTCGGTAGACTTTATTTCAGAATTCTCTTATTAGCCTGAGGGAGAAATGAGCCAGCTAAAAGCGAGCACCTCGGAAGCAAGTGAACTAGGGAAACCAAAGCTTGACAGTTTATGGTAGTGGACTTTGTATGAAGATGGGTCCTCAAATGAGAAGAAGGTAGGAGTTGGGCTTTTGCTCGAAAGTCCTGAAGGGAACCCGAATCGAGTTGCAGTCAGATTCGGGTTTGCTGCCTCAAACAACGAGGCAGAGTATGAAGCAATGCTCACAGGGATTCGTCTCACCAAAGAAATAGGGGTAGAATCCATAAAGATCTATAACGATTCTAAGCTCATGGTCCACCAAATTTTCGAGGAATATCAAGCAAAGGAGGACAAAATGACATCTTATCTCTGGCAAGTAAAATCTGAGCTTGAGCTGTTCAAATCTTTCACTATTCTTTAGATCCCAAGAGAGAAGAATTCAATGGCCGATGCTCTAGCTCACCTAGCTTTGGCAATGAGTAAAAAAAAAAAAGACTGATTCAATACCTGTCAAATTTCTCCCAAGACCCAGCGTCCTCGCTTCACATGAATAAGTCTTAGTAACAGGGTAGAGATACAACTAGATGGATGCAATAATTGCTTACCTAAGAGATGGAATAGTGCCCAAAGGAAGAATTGAAGCCAAGACACTTCGAGAAAAGTCAGCTCGATACATGCTCATCAATAACAAACTATATAAGCGTGGGTACAATTCGTCACTCTTACGGTGTGTTTATCACGAGGATGCAGAATATGCCTTGAGAGATATCCACAAAGGCATTTGTGGAAATCATGCGGGAGTAGATCTCTAGCATACAAGGTACTTCACTAGGGTTATTACTGGCCAACAGTCTTTGACAACACAACAGACTATGTGCTTAAATGCAATAAATGCCAGAGATTTGTAGATATTCCACGAGCTCCACCCTAGGAGTTAACTATTCTAACAAGCCCCTGGCCATTTACGATCTGGGGAATCGATCTAATAGACCTTTTGCCTTAAGGAAAAGGGGGTGTTAAGTTCGCAGTGGTCATAGTGGACTACTTCACCAAGTGGACAGAAACCGAGCCTTTGGCTACCATCACGTCGAACAAGCCGAAGGATTTTGTCTACAAAAACATCATTTGTAGATTGAGAATTCCTCATACTATAATAATTGATAATAAGAAGCAGTTCGATTGTGAGGACTTCAAATCTTTCTGTGAAAGGCTCGGTGAAATATTTAATTCCTTTACCAAGTGAATTAATCCTAAGCGGAAATGATTGCTATGTTGATTTTAAAAGTTCTTTGAACATAAACATAAAGCAATAAAAATAAACCAATAAAACAATACCAGATTTTTACATGGTTCGGCAACATGCCTACATCCATGGGACCAAGTCTAGATGAAGCCAATCCACTGTGGTAAACATTTATAGTTCAATTACAAAGCCAAAGTCAAGCATCAGTTGCAAGAACACTCCCTGTTTTGCAACGCTTCAGATTCCACCCTTTAGTTGAACTTCGAACTACCACAGCAAGCTCCACATTCACAAGACCACCTAGTCAGCCTTGAGCTCATCTAAAGGTATAACAATGAAGAAGCACTTCAGCTCCAAAAGCTTGAAATCCCATCAAGCAACAATAATGGAAACCCACGTTCCAGCCATGAACAAATAAACAAAGTTTATCAAAGGTATTTGTAAGCCTACCTAAGGCATATGAAACCTGATTCAAAGACAAAAGAAACCTTAAGGAATTTTCAGAGTAATATTAGAGGAATAATCAGGCTTGAGAAGAATTGCATTAGAGGAGACGAATATATAGAAAACTTGGGCTCCAATGCAAGGGGACAAGTGGCAAGGAATAACTTTATTGAATTCACCCTTATAAAAGTTTATTCCAATATCAAGATGCCACCTATCAAAGAGAATAAATCTTTCCAGCATATTGAATATAAAATTGACAGGTGTTATAGACCACAAAAATATATCATAAGAGAATAAAATAGCTCATGCATTCTGGAAGCATAACACGTGTTACCCAAAAAAATCTTCTAGATACGTTGTGATCACTCTGACTCAGAGATGCTCAACCAATATAGTAGATAAAAAACATAAATGAAGGTGGTCACTTTTAACATAAGGTTGTCACATTGGAAATTTAAACAAGAATGATTGTGCAATTTTCAAAGTGAAGTAGTTGACAAAATAACTTACACTGGGTATTAAGAAAAGCTTCACTACTGTTTATTGGCCGCAAGCCAACGACCAAGTAAAGGTTGTAAACAAAGTAATCAAGCACACCATCAAAAAGAAGCTCGATGCCCGTAAAGAAAGATGGGCTAAGGAATTGCCCGAGGCCTTATGGTCTTACAGAACGATAGCCAGAAGCTCAACAGGAGAAATCCTGTTCTCATTATCATATGGTGTAAAGCAATGGGCCAAGTTGAAGTAGGGATTAGTTTTTCTTCGGAAAGAGGTCTTTAATGAAGCAACCAACAAAGACTTTCTCCTTCTAAGGCTAGATCTAATCGAAGAATATCGAGCCAAGTCTTAGTTGAGGCTCGCCTCCTATCAGAAGCGAGCCAGACGATATTTCAACTCCAAGGTAAAAAATAGGGACTTTGGAATGGGTGACCTGGTCGTCAGAAAGGTCATCCAAGGTACACAAAACTTGAACTTGGGGACACTTGGGCCCAAATGGGAAGGTACTTTTAGAATCTCTGAAAAGCTAGCACCAAGAACTTTCCACCTGGAACACCTTAATGGTGAAGTTGTATTGCGAGCATGGAGCGCTGAGCATTTGCGAAGGTATTACCAATAAGCAGCTTGGGTTTCAATCATGTTTTGTTTTTATTATTCGATGTAAGGTCCTTTATGGCTAAATTTCTTTCAATAAAAAGAGGTATTATTCATAAACATTATATTGTTCGTTAAATTTTATTTATGGTTATTTTGTTTGTCATTCATTATTTATTGTTTCAAAATCGCGACCTAAGCGATCACATCCAAAACTTAAGAGTCAAGAGTTCGAAAAAAGGCATCTTAGCTTCATAAGCCATGCCAAAATTCAACTCGTGATGGGAGAAATCCCCCGAATCGACGAAGTTAAACTCGAGTAAAACACGTCAAAGGAAAATTGGTCATAAACTGGTGACCAAAACTCAAGACGGACAACTAGTCTAAACTTAGAGTTGTCACACATAAGATTTTCTTATATGTTCAAAAAGTTCCTCAAGAAGTGAGCTACACTTAACTTGGAGCAAATTCAAAATTTTTATGTTAAGTTTGATTAGGACGACTGAAACGACTCTGTAGGAACAAAAACATTACTCAATAGAAATGGGTAAAATAAACTTTTCATTAATTGTATTTAGTTTAGTTACAAGCTAAACTAAAGATTTAAAAAAAAATAAAAAATAAAAAAAAAGAAAAATCTAAGCAGCAGGACTGGAGAGATCATCGCCAATGGGCACAAGAGTATCATTGGCCGTAAGAGTCTTGGCAGCTTTTTCGGAGGTAGGAGCTGGGACATCCTTCAGAGGCTCAACCGGAGGAAGGTTGAAAACAATTGGCTGGAGTGTGGCTAGAGGATTCGGATCTTCGACCTGTTGCTTTACACTAGCATCCTCTTCTCCCTCCTCGACCTCCTCTTTACCTTTGTCATTGGGTATGGAGTATGTCTATTCGGTCGACTCCTTTAACATGGGGTAACTCTCATGAAAGAGAAGCTTCGTCACCACGTGAGCTTGAAAAGAAAGAAGAGCCAGCAGAGAAGAAGAAGAAGCATATAAAAAAGGAAAGAGGGCGAACTATTAATACCTTGGTCACATAGCTGTACGCCCATGCAAGTTGCTGGTGAGGAGACGAATCTCTAATACCGGCAAAAGTCCATTGGGTGATGACATTCTTGGCCATTGAGGCCCCAACACCAATGTGCACGGGGAGCTCATTGATCATTGTGTCGAGCATAGCCTAAGCTACCTCGTCCACCTTTTTGCCTCCTTACTGAGGCGAGCTTGATTTACTCCCTATTGGAATGATGGCCTCAACCGTGGGAATAGAAATTCTTGGCCAAGTCCTTGGCCGCAACTTTCTTAGGGCCACCAGTTTAACCTACAACCTTTTTGCCCAGCCAACTTGCTGCTCGGCAACCTTCTGCTTTCCCAAGCCCCTATGCGGCTTGGTTGATTTATTCTTGCTAGACCCTTCTTGTTGCCCCGACATCTTTTTCTTGCCTGAGCCATCTTGCTACTTGGGCATCTTCTGCCTCCCGTAGCCTCCAGCAGACTCAAGGGTTTTCTTCGTAGGGCCCTTTTGGAGCTTAGAGGCACCCATCTCGTTAACTACTTTAGAGGTAGTCGTGGGCTTCTTGGCACTTGGGCCTTCCCCAAGCTTGCCACCGTTGCGCTCGAGGACCGGGCGCGAGGTACGTTGCCCGAGTGTCCCGATGATATGTGCAGGCTGTTTCTTTGCCAAAGCACTGGCAGTTTCTTGACAGCCTCAGGCGCTACCATCTTCTTCTTTAGGCCCTTGGGTTTTTCAGCCCACATATTTGCGAAAGGAGAAGTAAACAGTCAACGACTTAATAGAGCGAGGACACAAGAAAAAACGAGCAAGTAAGCACTTACCTTTCTCAAGAATGGTGTTGAATTTGGCTTCGCCAGCACAAAAGTCATATTCTCTCAACTGAGGAAGCGTGATAAGCTCAGTAACATTGCGCTCATCGTTAGAGAGATTGCTAAAACGTTGAAGTCGTACTAAGCTCGCTTCAGGAAGAAAGTTTGCTCGATGTTTACTGCAAAGCAAAGGAATTTTGTTAGTTCGATGGTCGAGCTTTGAAACATTCTTTGCATTCATAAGGGTCAGCATCCTACTAGCTTCAGGAGCAAAAATGCCAATCTCCCTGGCCTTGTAGAAAAAATATTGAGAGTTCTAGTGTGGAACTTTCTTTGGGACATCGACCAACCCGTTGAAATGTACTTTTCTCGCCTTGAAGAGATAGTAGATTTGGTCTTGACTCTTTGTCAATCTATACAAATGGACGAGCTCCTCCACAGATAACTCGCCTAAGTTAGCTACTTGGTAAGCTAGATACATGCCTACTATAATTATGTAAGAGTTCGCCGACAACTGAAGGGGAACGATACTGAACCGTTCCAAAACATTGGTGACGAAGTAATAAGGGAGAATGGACATCCCACGCCTTAAGAGGGTATCAAAGATAGCCACACAATCGGTGGGGGGATTTTTATGGGAGAAGCCTCCCAGAGCCCTTAGGGAAAGTTGAGGCGCATAAACTTCAATTATGCGCCTAATTTCCTCGGCCCCAATCGAGGAATGTGGTTCCTTTTGGGGTCTATGGGTTGGAGATTTCTTCAGCTAAGAAATCTGCACAGAAGCATGGTCAGAAGAGCCCGCCGCATCGGGGTTTAAGCTCCGTGCAATGACATCCTTGGAAATCTCAAGGATTACATCCCCGAGAACTATTGAGCCTACTGGAGAGTTGAACATGCAATCAATATTGTGGCTACTCGACGAAGACATGATGAAAGCTCGCCTCTGGGTACTTGAAATAGAAGCGAACAAGTGTCAGAGCTTGAAAATTCGGCAACCTATCCAAACTTTGCTTTCAGTTCAGGCACCTAGGATAGCTCGCGTCAGACAACATACACAAGCAAGCTACCTGGATTCCGATGGCCACCACTGCAAACCTTCCTTAAACCTAAAACCAATGGAAAACACTCAAAAAGCCCTAAAAAGCTTAATGTGTGACAATGGTTCCACAAGTGTATGAAATTCTGCAAGTAATATAGTTTGAGTAAATGGATGTCGAACCCTAGAGAATTACTAGTTACCAAGTACCAAAATAAACTATCCTATTATTGTTTAATTAACCAAAATTTTATAAGATGAAATAATTAAAACTAAAAAATCTAAAACTAAAACTAATGAAAACAATTCACAAATTGAATAGAAAAGTTGGTTGTAAAACAAAATGACTAAACCTAGGGCATAGATTTCACACCAATTTACTCTTATATATTGACAATTAATGTTAACAATGTTACACTTTTTCTACATGCCAAACTCCTTAGAATTCCAATAACTTTCTCTTGAACACTTTCTCTCGAACAATTACTGGCTTAACCCTTGATTACTAAATCAAGATACCTCTAAATTGAATTTAAGTCTTAAGGGATCATTAAGCTCTCTGGAGTTTACCAAAGATTCACAGATCGCGGTAACCTATCTCTAGTGTTCGCTCAATCTATGGTTTTATTGCATTAGACTAACTAAATTTCATCTCTCGATCTCAACCTAGTCCATTAAATCAATCAACTCTCAGGCCTAAAAGAATTGAAGCATTAAAACCCATAATAAAACTTAAAAAAGATATGCTTAACAAATATTAACAAAAATCCATCAATACATATTCATAAATTGGGCTACATCTTAGCCCTAAAAACTTTATTTAGTTCATAATTGAATGAAAAGAAACAACCACATTGTGAAAATAATAAACATGAGATAAAGAAAAAAGTAAAAGAAAACTCCTCTAATTGATGATCCAAAACTCCAAGAATGGATGCTTTGATATTCCCAATTGCGGCTCCTCTTCTTTCTCTAGTTTCTCTCTCCTTCCAGTCTCCTCTAAAACTAACTAAAGACCTTTATTTATAGTTCTAGGGTTTGTGGGTTGAATAGGAAAAAGTTTAATGCAACTAAAACAAGTGAAACTTGGACCAAGCTTTACATAGCCCATACAGTCCCGCTCTCCTTCGTTGCAACGACATAAATGGTTGTTACGGCTATCGTTCTTCCCATCCAATGAGTCCAAAATATTCACAATTTGATGAATTCATCAATAAAAAAATTTTTTGCTCCCTGAATAATATTTCCAACGCCACAAGAATCATCCAATTTTGATGTCTACAGCTTAAGTTATGATAAAAACATTGAAGCATGTTCACCATTGATGAAATTTCAGGATTTGAATCTCATCTTCAAAGCACCATAACTATCTCGTTTCAACTCTGATTCTTGATCCTTTTGCTCCTAGCTGTCACCGATTCAGTCACCAACATTGTGCTTCATTCGAATATCATTTATGACCTGAAAATACTCAAAATACACTTGTGATCCCATAAAAGGTATTTATGAAATAATTAACTCAAATTGTGCAAATTAAACTAATTTTCCCACAAATAATCTAAATAAATCACTGACTAAACACGTATTTTCAAGCTCTTATCACAACCCCCAACCAGCTTCTTGCTAGTCCCTAGCAAACTAAGTGATAAAACATGTCTTTAAGCTTGAAAATAAAACAAACAATTAAAACTTATATCTAAACTATCGCAAATCATTTTCGTAGATTGACACGATTGCATTTAGCATATGCAACAAGCCTTTAAACCCTAGCTGGCCCTAGTTGGATGAGTTGTAGTCTTGTGAGAGTTTCCAGTGATGATCTCCCCACTAAACCTTTCCTAGACTCCAAAAATAAAAATAAACATAAAAAGAGCAAAAACTAACAAAACTTCTTGGATCAATTCATAAAGTTGTCTAAAAAATCGCATATACACATGACAAAATAGAATAATTAAAAATCACCTAAACCCACAAACAATGCAAACATCAAATCCATTTTCAATATCGACCCTTGGACATTCATATAAGCTTTTTCCTTTTTTGGTTGTGGTCCCAAAAGATAGATGGAATCTTTTCCATTTTTGGACCAACATATGTTAGCCCTTGTTTGCTGACTTGGCAAGAATTAGGGAGCACGAAATTGGTCTATATCATCTTCATTCTTGCTCATTTGTAAAGCTAACCTTTGATATTTTATTTTACTTGTGCTCTAAAATTTTCAGAGAGTTTTTCCTCAAAAGTTCAACTTATGTTTATGTGCCAAACCTTCACCATATCTTATCCTTGATGAATGGATGTTGGAACTTGGTTCCATTGTTGATGCTGGAGCATGGCTTTGGCGTTTGAAGCTTAGGTAGAGCTCAAGTGTTCTTCGGGTGTGTTCTTGGCAAGAAGAAATCCTTGGAACAACAAGGCATTAGAGATTCAAAGGGTGGTGTTAGTGTAACTAGAACAAGAAGTTCTCTTTGCTGTAGCTAAAATCAACTTTGAACTATATCTTGTAATGTTTGTTGTTTAGTGGATTTGCTTCGATCTGGACGAGGTCCCATGGATGTAGGCTAAAAGTGAATTTAGCCGAACCATGTATATGTTGGTGTGCTTTACATTTACAACTTGTTATTATTTGTGATTTGCTCTAACTTGACTTGCTTAATCAACTTGGTAAATTTCTTCCACTGCACTTTAAAATGGGTACCTAACATTAAATAGAGTTCACCAACTCTAACAAATGGTGTTAGAGCTTGTTCTGATAAGTTGCTTCAGTTGATCCCAACCTGTTTTGCTTGTTTTTGTGTGCATCTGATTGGTCTTGTGTTTGGATGAAGTCTGATCTGTTGTTACATTTTATTTTAAATTTGCCATGTGTCTGTGTGTGCACAGCCGTTTGCTATGTTAGTGTCTGTCTAATTATTTTTTCTCATGAGTTTCTTTACTAAAGAAGGATCTGCTCATAGACCACCTCTGTTAGAAGGACCTAATTATTACACATGGAGACCTAGGATGCGTTCTTTTCTTAAGTTTATAGATGAAAGAGTCTGTTCCACGGTTGTGAATGGTTGAACAGCTTCGGTTATTGTTGAAAATGAAGTGTCTAGACCAAAACCTGTTTCTAGTTAGACTGTTGATGAGATAACTTTGGCAAATTATAACTCTACAGCCCTTCATGCTCTTTTTGATGCTGTTAATGTGAACCAAATGAAAGTCATAGCTAACCGTGAGCTTGCTAAAGATGCTTGGGATAGGCTTCAAGTAAAAAATGAAGGCACTAGTACTGTTAAAAGAAATAGACTTAGAAGACTTATCACTGATTTTGTAAATCTGAACATGAAAGAGGATGAGACTATAACTAATTTTTATGGTAGAGTTTGTGATATTTCTAGTAAGTGTTTTACTTTTGGAAAAACATATTGTTAGTAAATCGATGAACAGAGGCAGTAGAAAATAAAGTTTTGCCTATCGATTACTCTGATTTTGCCAAGATCAGGGTCTGATATATATTTTACATGCTTAAATTGAAATAATAATGATCCATATGAGGATTAAAATATACCAGCGTTTGGAGGCTATGCAATATATCTGAACGCAATTTCGCTACTGATTCGAGAATGGAATCAAACTCACGTCGTCCACACGAAGATAGTACGTCAGAGACCAAGAATTGATTTTACTAGAATCAATTCTTGGCTTTAAGGAATCAAGAAACTTGGAAGGAAGTGTAAAGAAAAGGAAATTGTGTATAAAACCTAAATTTGCTTCATTTATGTAATGAGGCAAATTTCCATTCCACCCCCAAAGTTTAGCAACAACCCAAATTTATGTGGAATCGCATGTTACTCCCTAGTTAATTATTTAGTTAAATATTAATATAAATATTAATATTAACTTCAATAATTAAATTTGTAATTTTGCTAAATTACTCCAATAATAAAATTGGACACACACTACAACCTTAGTACATTTAATTACACAACAAAATTACAAATATGCCTATCGTCTAAAAGACGAATTTGCCCTTCCAAAATTTACCAGCCTTAAACTGTCTCCTAAGTGTGTGACTCGTAGGCTGCTCATCATATCGGTAGTGAGTAGTATTGCGATTGACACTAATCAATCGTCTCACTACACATAGACCAAAATTGACCACTAGCAAGGCATCATGACCACCCAATAGATTTGGATTCAACGAAACAACTATCTATCAACGACATGGTTACCGTGCAATCAAATCCTTTTATCATCTGTTATCTCATCGAGACTGAGGTACAAAAATAGTGTCAACCTCAGTGATCCTCGATACTTTTGTATTAAGTTACTAGACCAATGACTAGAATAATAAATTGGATTGGGCAACAACTCAATCCCGCTATGGCCACAGTTTTAGTGTCATTGCCATATACTGAATCGCGTAGTGAGATAACTTCTCCCGTGCTCGAGAGTGATTAATCCTTTGTCGATCCACCATAGTCTTGATACACTCCTCGATGTAGCCAATCACTACCGTATTGATAGCTCTAAATAGAACCACGTTAGGTTAGTGTCAAATTACACCCATTGGTGCACAAGGTGTTCCGGTGATCTCAAGTCTAAGGATCACATGTACCACCATTCGTTAGAGGATTTGTTCCATAGATACTGGGGTTACCATCTATATGGAATCCTCTAGTGGATCAGTCTAGTGAACCTGCCTACAGCAAATACCCATGTGTTGCACCAGGTTGTCAGCAAACAACCTTGATAAGTAAGATCAATCACTGCCTTTCGACAGGGTTGTTCAGCACTATGATAGCCTTACTGTAGAAAATACCTTTTATTTATTAATAAACATTATTACAAAGAGTCAAATCTATAATAATTGATTAGCTCTAGGGCACCTACTCCAACAATCTCTCACTTGCACCATAGCCAATCATTCATATATTTAACATCAAATGACCCTAAGTGCCCATCATGCTTCTGCTGCAATAGAAACTCCAACAGTGGGTTAGTAGGTATTTTGCAAATCTGCACATTCCCTTTTTGATAGATTTCTTTGATTAGATTGAATCAACTAAGTAAGTGTTTGGATTACTGGTGAGACTGTGATTCCTCAGCCACAACAATGGCTCCATTGTTGTCGTAGTAGAACTTTACTGGATCAACAATGCTTGGAACCACATCAACTTCAGTAATGAACTTCTTGATCCAAATCGCCTACACGGTTGCATTAAATAATGTGATATACTTAGCATCAGCTGTAGAATCCACTGTAATACTTTGCTTCGAGCTCTTCCAGCTTACTGCAGCTCTATTGAGACAAAAATACAAACCTGAATTACAAGCGAAAATCATCTTTATCTATTTGGAGACTGGCATTACTGTATCCTCTTATAGTGAGCTCATCTTCCCCACCATAAACCAAGAACATATCCTTAGTCCTTTTTAGGTACTTAAGGATGTCCTTGACACTCATCCAGTGTCGCTCACTTAGATATGATTAATATCTTCTACAAGTGCTGAATGCACATAAGCATCAATCTGAGTACATAACATCACATTGCTCACTTGGATCCAATTGATATCTACTACACGTGCTTAATGCACATGAGATATCAGTCTGAGCATACATCATGATATCGTTTACATGAATCTGATTGATATCCACTATAAGTGCTCAATACACATGAGACATCAATCTGAGCGTACAACACGACATTGCTCACTTGGATTCGATTGATATCCATTACAAGTGCTTAATGCATATTAGATATTAATCCGATTGTAGGCTACTTCTCCTAAGCAATTCATAGAGAAGCACTTGGATAACCAAGTTTTTATTGACTACAAGTTCGGTATGTCATTCCCCATTAGATGTATGTGTTCGACATACAACACTAAGAATGCCATTGTGCTCCCACTTACTTTCTTGTAAACACAAGGCTCATCTTCGTTCTTGATAAAACCAAATTCTTTTACGGTTTCATCGAAACAAATGTTTCAGCTCCTTCAAGCTCGCTTGAGTCCATAAATGGACCTTTGCAACTTGCATATCTTATTAGCCTTTCCATCAAGAACAAAACCATCAAGTTTTGCCATAGACACATCCTCTTCAAGGTTTCCATTTAGGAAAGTAGTTTTGACATCCATTTGCCAAATCTCATAGTCATTAGCTTGTCTATCGAGAATGAAACCATCGGGTTGTGTCATATACACATCCTCTTCAATGTTTCCACTTAGGAAAGTCGTTTTGACATCCATTTTCCAAATTTCACAGTCATGATATGCATCAATCGCAAGCATAATCCAAATGGATTTAATCTTGGCAATCGGCGAAAAGATTTCTTCATAGTCAATACCATGAATTTGTTTGAACCTTTGGCAACCAGTCGTGCCTTATAGGTCTGCACCTTGCCATCCATGTCAATCTTCTTCTTGAAGACCCATTTACACCCTATGGGTTTTACCCCTTCAAGTGAATCCACCAGAGACCATACTTGGTTTGTTAGAGTAGATGCCCTAGAGCAGATCAATTATTGTAGAATTGACTCTTTGTAATAATGTTCATTAATCAATAAAAGGCATTTTATTCTATACCGCGTAAATCATTATCATTGCAATATGTATTGATATATGTCCTTAGAATGGTAGAACCGTGACGAGGTTATCAAGTGTTTCAAATCTTGATAGTGAGAACCCTCTGAGCACATATGGTGGCCATTCTAAAAACGTCCGTAGCCCCAGTATTATTTTGAAGTAAGGGCACGTATAATATGGTAAGGCTATCATATTGTTGAATGACCCTGTCGAAAGGCAGTGATTGACTCACTTGTAAAGGTTGTTTGGTGACAACCTGGTGCAACGCATGGGTGCTTGCTGTAGGCGAAGACACCGCAGTAAGTTCACTGGACAAACCCCCCATAGGATTCCATATGGATGGTAACCCCAGTGTCTGTGGAATAAATCCTCTAACCACATGTAATCCTTAGATTTGAGATCGCCGGAGCGCCTTATGCACCGATTGGTGTAGTTTGACATTAACCTAAGGCAGTTCTTTTTAGACTTGTCAATATGGTGGTGATTGGCTGTATCGAGGAGTGTATCAAGACTGTGGTGGATAGACAGAGGATTCATCACTTCTGGGTACAGGAGAAGTTATCTCATGGCGCAATTCAGTATATGGCAATGACACTAAAACTGTGGCCATAGTGGGATTGAGTTGTTGCTCTATCCGGTTTATAATACAGGTCATTGGTCGAGAAACTAAATACATAATATCGAGAGTAACTGAAGGTTGACACTATTTCTATGCCTTCGTCTCGTTGAGATAATGTATGATGAAAGGATCGAATTGTACAGTAACCGTATTGTTGATAGGTAGCTACTTTGCTGAATCTGAATCTATCAGGTGGCCATGATGCATTGCTAGGGGCTAATCTTGGTCTGTGTACAGTGAGACGATTAGTTGGTGTTAATCGCAATACTATACACTACCGGTATGATGAGGAGCCTATGGGTCACACACATAGAAGATAATTTAAGACTCAGGAAGAAAGAAGAGCGTTTTTGTCTTTTTAGATGAAATGGTATTTTGGTAATTTCACAGTGCAATTAAATTTGCTAAGGTCATAGCCTTTATTTGATTTATTGAAAAAAAAATTAAATAAGTGAAATTACGTTTAAATATGTGTTCGCATATATTTAAATAAATTATCATTATTGTTAAATGTTAATATATAGATTAAATATATATTAATTGATTTTAATTGAGATAATGATGAAATAAAAATAAAATATCTAATTGGGAGTGTTTGGTAACATGGGGTGTTTGGGTTGGAGCCCAAGCCTATTCCATATGGGAATAGGGCATTAAAGTTTTACTATAAAAGAAAAAGTTTATTTGTAAAATGCTAGAATTGATTCACTGTTCATTTTTTCTCTTTGAAAAGGAAAAACACAGCATCCCCATATTTCCTCTCCCATGGCAGAATTCATTTTTGTCTAAAATCAATCTATTTGATTTTTCTTCTTTGATCTTAAAGCTAAAGGGGATCTAGCAAATCCCTCTTTAGTTCTTTGTGATTGTCTTCGTGTGGACTACATTGGTTCGATCCTACACTTGGGTCGGTAGAAAAAAACGTTCAAAGACAAATTTTGAGGAGCCTCCAAATGTGTGTATGTTTTTCTGAACTCATGATTAATTTTTTTTGCAGATTTCTACTTTAATATAAACTGTAAAATTATACCTTTGATCTTGGCTCTTTGGAACGATCCTTGTATTATGATTTTGTTTTCCGCTGCGTATATGGATCGTTTCCTAACATGGTTCTAGTACATAGAGTCCATGTCAAATTTCATGGCTTCAAGCCATTTAACGGAATTTGGATCCGATGTAGCATCATCATAGGTTTTGGATTCGTTATCTTTGTAAACCAATACATCGCCATGCTGAGTCATGAGAAAACCATATCTCTCGGGCTCATGATGTACTCTTCCAGACCTACGTAGCTTTTGTGCTACTTGAGGGGTTCACTTTGATCCACAATTGTGGAGTAACCTACTCATGATGTCCAACCACTTCTTGTGGCACATCTTCCCATCCTTCATCTAATATATCTTGTGGTTCTAGAACTTCATCGAGTTCTACTTTTCTCCCATTAGTATTTCTTAAAAAATTCATTTTCTAAGAAGACACTAGTACGAGTGACAACGCTCCTCTGGATGCAGAAATGGTATCCTTTGGTCTCCTCAAGATACCCCACAAATATACATTTGTAGAATTTCAGGCCTAGCTTGTTCGAAGTCAATTTATTAAAATAAGCTTCACAATCCCAAATCTACAGATAAGACAAGCTGGGCTTTCGCCCACTCTTTTGTTCATATAGAGTCTTATCTATAGACCTTGACGGTACTTTGTTCAGTACGTGAGTCGTAGTCTCTAGGGCATAACCCCAAAATTATGTGGGCAAATCATTAAAACTCATCATGGACCTAATCATTTCAAGTAAGGTCTTATTCCTCCTTTTAGACACACCATTATGCTGGGGTGTATACAGAGAGGTGAGTTTTGATACTATCCCACATTTCTTCAGGTATGTTTAACTCAACTTGCCACAATTGGCATAATTGTTATTTTGAGAATATCCTTATTGTCTATCTTAAGAACATATTATTATGAAATAGTTCCATAAAGAAAATTATTTATACTTAAGGACAACAATCCATTAGTAAAGTAATATTCTCACTTGTCCTAAGTAGGCACAAAAATATAATTTCTAGAAATTGAAGAAAGATCATAATAATCCACGAGTTCCAAGAAATAAGCCCATAGGCAAAATTAGATGATAAGATCCTACAGCAAATGCAGCATCACATGCTCCATTTCCAATTGATAGGTCCACCTCTCCCTCAGCGAGCAATCTACTCTACCGTAGTCCCTACACATCAAAACTAATATGAGTACCACATCCTGTGTCAATGAACAAGATGTTGACGGGAGAAGTTAATCTCAATCAAGAACGTACCTGACGAAGAAGTAACATTCTTCTTCCTTTTTGCCAGGAAGGCTTTGCAATGTTTCCTCCAGTGGCTGGGATTCCCATAGTGAGGACAAATGCCTTTCCTATCTATAACAATTTCTTCCAACGACTTCTAAGCCTTTTCTTTCCCACTTGAGTTAGCTTCAACCAACGTCAATGTTTCTGACATTTTCATGCCTGACTCAATAGCCTTCAACATAATTAGAAGCTTGGAAAGGGTATTCTTTTTATCATCCTCAATGAAGTCATAGACAAATTGAGAGTAAGAATCTGGCAAAGACTGTAATATTAGGTCTATCGCTAAACCCTTATTAAGTTTGCATCCCAAAATACCAAGCTTGTTCATATACTCAATCAACTTGAGTATATGATCACCAATTTTGGTACCCTCTTCCATCTTGTATCTAAACAGTGACCGAGACACCATATGCTTCTCATTTTTCTGAAGAAAATGAAGAATAGAGGCTAAGTCCATTTTCTGGCACTGTTGTTGCAGTAATGGTGTCATTGATGCAAGCACAATGTATCTAGTCATTTCTGCTTTTGCATCATGTGTATGCTTCATATATACATACTGAGTCTCATGGATAGAACTATCAGTAGGCTCTGGTGACAAAGCCTACTCAATGGTGTATAATCTATTGCTTGATTGAAGTATATTGTTTATATTTCCATACTAGTCAACAAAATTCTCACCATTTCATTTGTTTCCTAGTTCGATGATTTTTCGCAGTGATGATGGGATCATATTTCTCAATTTTTAAGTGAATCTACAAGTGCAGAATAAGTAAACGTTATTACAATGTTTATTATTATTACTATTATTTAATAAGGCCTTTTATTAAATAATCACTCCCACTATTTTCCTCAAGCCAGTAGCCTTATTATTAACTTGGGAAAGCCCGTTGGCTTTCTTAGTGGACTGAGATCCCATCTAGCCCATTTTAAACTTTTGCTTTGGTGAACAAGCCAAAAATGGGTTGATTGGGTAGGCCAACAAACTTAATCCACACCAATTGATAGCTCCCACTACCAACCTCAAATGTGAAACAAGACAACAAGCCAATCACACAATTCAATGGCCTAGCCATCGTCCTCAAGTGTGATTCTCAGTCTCAGTAGAGCGGACACTACATGTCGCCACATACACACAACAAGTGTACTTCTCTCCTATGCCTATGACTTGCTTATCAATCGTCGCTTTGGCGAACAAGCAAAACACATCATTTTAAGTTGACTCATCACCATTGAGGAAAACTCAAATAAAATTTAGCCTCCCACTAGTAGAAGTGTACCCTTCATTTTGGTGAACAAGGTTCTGACGAACAATGGTTTGATTAAACCCATGGTGATGGAAGGCTTACACATGACTTAATATACTTTATTTGAGGGTTTTATTGTACGTCTCACCAATTTATTATCTTTGTTAGAATGACACTGTTTGACATGCTATTAAACATTCAACCTTAGCATGCATTCTAAGCAAAATATAAATGTGCTGGTACATGGCCCTAACTAAATTCAATTTTCCCGAGCCTAGAGGAATTGGTGGGTCACCTAGGGATCCTGTAATAAATTTTTGAGTCTTCAAGTATGGTCGCTTCATCTTTGCTCTGTCTTCAAGTACATTACAAAATACATCATACTAAATTTACAGTGAAATTAACTTTACACTAATTTTACATCAATAAATTTAGAAAACTCGAGTTCCATTTGAGGGGAATGAGATGAGAAGAGAATGTACAATGATAGGCTAAGAGAAAGACAATGCATGTTGGCCCTACTTAAAAATTACAATCATATATACCCAAAAATGCTGTAAAACATTCACCATAGTCCAAGGCTCATGTACCAGGCACCATGCAATTTTTCAAACAAGAATTATTGATACATTCAAAACAGTCAATTTTGAATGGGGTGGGTTGATTTATAAAATTGCCTTTTTGAATTTGTAGAATTACGCATCAATCTAGCATTAAAAATGCTACAGCAACATTCACGCCGTGGCATAGTTTTATTCTGCCATGGCATGCAGCGGGACCCAATATGTGTCGCAGCGAAGGTTTATTTTACCATGGTGCAAAACCAGCAACTTGTGCATTCTTATTATGCCACGACTCCATCACGCAAATTTACATTTTGGTGCGGTACTTCGTCGTATTCATGCCATAACATAGTTTTATTACGCTGCGGCTCAAACGCGTATTGCGATTCTATGATGATTTCACGTGCAGTGAAGTTTTATTTCGCCGCAGGTCAAATTGTGTGATTGCGAGATCACGTTGTGTAATCACATCGTGCTGAAGTTTTATTTCACCATGGCCCAAATGCGCATTTCTAGTCTCTCAACCTTTCCCGCAATCACATTGTGGCTAAGTTTTATTTCACTGCGGCTCACTTACGTATTCTAGGCTTACAAAAGTCTACGTTGCGGTGCAGAAGAATTGTGACATGGCACAAATTGCAGTTTCCAGAATATTGTACATCCGCATATTACAAAAATGATCCAATGTGAATTCCTCAACAAATCCAGTCAACATATTAATCAATTTAAGCAATTTTAACAGATCAAAAAACTAAACATGCAATTTCCAGCAATCAATTCAGTTAATCAATAAAAAATACAGTTAAAATATATACAATCAAGGCCCTAGAGTAAATCCATATACTAATGCTGAACTTGTTAGGAAAGTGCTTTGCTCTTTGCCCCGGAGGTTTATGTCAAAGGTCACCACCATTGAAGAATGCCGAGATGTGGATGCTATGGACATTGATGAACTTATTGGCTCTTTCCAAACCTAAGAGCTGAATCTGCAACGCTAGGAAAAACAAAAACCGAGGAAAGGTTCGGCTCTCAAACATGAGGTATATTCTAAAAGTTTTGAAAATGTGGATTCAAGTGGCTTGGATGATGAAAGTTGTACTTTACTTACAAAGAATTTTGCAAAGTTTTTGAAGAAAAAGGTGAAAAAGCCTTTTGAGAGTGGAAATGGTAGAAAACCTTTTGTGAAAACGTTTTATGACCAGCAAACCCTTGATACCTTTTCATAAAGATTTTTGAAAGATGAAGAAATGAAAAATAAGGGTATCAAGTGCTTTGAATGTGAGGACTTTGGGCACATACAATTTGAGTATGCTAACACTGAAAAAGAAGAAAGGTAAAGCCATGGCTGCCACTTTGAGTGAGAATGAGCATGATGACTGTGATGATGGTGATTTGGGTGATGATGATAATGTTTTAGCCTTCATTGTAAATCAAGAAGATGGTAAGAGTGAGGTTTTTGATGACACTGTTGATATCTATGTTGAGCAAAAAGAGGCATATGATAAAATGTATGACCAATGGCTAAAGGCTGTGAAAAAGTTGTAATCTCTTGGGGTTGAGAATGCTACTTTGTTGAAACAAAAGAAAGCCTTGTCCGAAAAAATCATTGTTCTTACTACTAAACTAACTGAGGCTAAGGCCATCATTGATATGTTGAATGCAGGTTCTCTTAAGCTTGAAGAACTGCTTGGTCAGGGAAAATCTTTTAAAGATTGGTATGGTTTGGGTTTCAATCCTGGTGCTAGCACATTGAAAGCTGGTGCAAGCACATTCATAAAGGCCATTGAAACTTCTGTTGAAGGTACTACTATGAGACAGGCTATGAAGGTATCAAAATTCATTCCTATTTTTCATTTCTGTAACAGGAAAGGTCACGTCAGACCCAATTGCTTCAGGTTCATTGCTTATTTGAAGAAAGTTTTTAAAAACCATAGTTTTGTTGCTAATGTAAATCATAATGCTAACAATGGTTTTTCTTCCAAAAGAGTTTGGAAACCTAAGGCTGATGTGAACTGTTTTGTGTCTCATACTTCTTTGCTTGCATTTTCGTTGGTATCTAGACAGTGGTTGTTCAAGGCATATGACAGGTAATAAATCTCTCTTGACTAAATTTGAATTGGTTGATAGTGGGCATGTTACTTATGAAGCTGGAAAGAAAGTTAAAATTCTTGGCAAAGGGTCAATTGTGCTTCTTGATTTTCCAATTTTGAAAGATGTCTTACTAGTTGATGGTTTGAAAGCTAATTTGATTAGTATTAGTCAAATTTGTGACAAAGATTTTGTGGTTCAATTCTCATAGGACAAGTGTCAAATTTTGAATGGTAAAAGTGTTTCTCTACTTGAGGGAAAAAGGTCAAATGACAATTGTTACTTGCTTCCTAACCGTGTGTCATGGTTCAACTCAAAAGCAGATTCCACAAACCTGTGGCATGAGAAACTTGGTCACATGAACTTCAAGGGCTTGGTGAGACTTTCAAAGAAGGAAGTGGTTAAAGGACTACCAAAACTTGAACTTCCAAAAGGTAATGTGTGTGGTCCATGTAAACATGGTAAGCAAACTAGAATATCTCATAAAGCTTTATCAAATCTCAATACCTCATGTGTTTTGGAATTGCTCCATATGGATATAATGGGTTTTATGCAAATTTGTAGTTTGGGAGGTAAGAGGTATGTGTTTGTTTGTGTTGATGATTTTTCAAGGTATGCTTAGGTTGATTTTTTGTGTGAGAATCTGATTCTTTAAGTGCATTTTAAAAATTAGCCAAAAAGTTGGTTGTTGAGAAGAGTTATAAAGCTACAAAGATTGTGAGAATAAGGAGTGACCATGGAAAGGAATTTGAGAATGCTGATTTTGCTAGTTTTTGTGAATTGCACATTATATTCCATGAATTTTCAGTGCCAAAAACACCTCAACAAAATGGGTTGTGGAAAGGAAAAACAGAGTGCTTCAAGAGATGGCTAAGGTGATCCTTAATGCCAAAAAGCTCCTTACAAGACTTTGGGTCGAAGCTATCAACACGGCTTGTCACATTTCCAATAGAGTTTATCTCAGAAAAGGTACCCTTCAAACTCCTTATGAGCTATGGAAAGGTAAGAAACCTGATCTCTCTTACTTTCATGTGTTTGGATGCAAATGCTACATTTTGAATGATAGAGAGAATTTAGGTAAGTTTGACTCTAGGAGTGATGAAGGAGTTTTCATTGGTTATTCCTTAAATAGTCGTGCATTCAGGATATATAACATATGTTCTGAAAAAGTCTTATAATCCATTAATGTTGTGTTTAGTGATGTAGAAGATTTTTTAGAATGTTCTCAAGAATGTGAAATTCAAGACATATCTATTCCTTGTGTGCCTACAGAAGATGGTGTGAACACTTCTGAATCTTCTGAACCTAAACCTTCGTCAAATGTGCTGTCACCTACTTCCAGTGCTACAACAACTGGATCTACTCCATGTAAAGATTCATTTTCTGATTCATCATTGCAAAATGAAGGGATAGAGCTGGTTGTTGATCTTTCTAATGAAAGCATTCAAAGGAGAAATAAAAAAAGAATAGATCTACCAACATGAGTTCAAAAAGCTTATCAACATTCAATCGTGATTGGAGATCCAAATGAGGAAATGGTTACAAGAAGGAGAGGACAAAATGAAATTAACCATCTTTTTTATGTGTCTCTTGTAGAGCCGAAGAATGCCAAACAAACTTTGGAAGATGAAAATTTGATTGAGGCCATGCAAGAAGAACCAGAACAATTCGAAAGGAATGATGTGTGGACGCTTGTGCCGAGACCAGAGGGAATCAACATAATAGGTAAAAAATGGGTTTTTAAAAATAAAACTGATGAGTTTGGAAATGTTGTCAGGAACAAAGCTAGGCTTGTAGCTCAAGGATATACTCAAGTTGAGGGAATCAACTTTGATGAAAACTTCACTCCTGTTGCCTGATTTGAATCAATCCGTTTGCTGCTTTTTGTTTCCTATTGCCTCTAGATCAAATTGTTCCAAATGGATGTCAAAAGCGCCTTCTTGAATGGGATGCTCACCAAAGAAGTGTATGTTGAACAATCGATTGGTTTTCAAGACCCCCACAAACCTGATCATGTATTCAGATTGAAGAAAACACTTTATGGTTTGAAGCAAGCCCCACGGGCTTAATATGAAAGGTTGAAAACTTTCCTTCTTGAGCATAATTATGAATGAGGTAATGCTGACAAAACCTTTTCTTATCAAGCGTGCTAACAATGAAATCATGTGTTCACAAATTTATGTTGACGATATTGTGTTTCGTTCGACATCTCATTCACATGCACTTGAATTTATTAGCCTGATGAAAAATGAGTTTGAGATGAGTATGGTAGGGGAATTGAATATGTTTCTTGGACTTCAAATTAAACAAATGGATAATGGCATGTTTGTTTCCCAATCAAAGTATGCTAGAAGCATGTTGAAAAGATTTTGTTTAGAGAATGCAAAGCATGCTAGAACCCCTATGAGTGCTACCCTTAAACTGTCCAAAGATGAACGCAGTAAAAAGGTAAATAATAAGATGTACCGAAGCATAATAGGAAGTCTTCTTTACTTAACTACAAGCCGACTTGATATTTGTTTTAGTGTTGGTGTTTGTGCTAGGTTTCAAACTAATCCATCTAAGTTGCTTGAATGCAGTGAAAAGAATTATGAAATATGTTTCAGGAATGTGTGATTTTGGCCTTTGGTACTCATTTGATTCTAACAATTGTTATGTTGGACATAGTGATGCGGATTGGGTAGGAAGTTTGGATGATAGAAAGAGTACTTCGAGTAGATGTTTCTATCTTGGAAACAATCTTGTCATATGGTACAACAAGAAGCAAAACACAATCTCCCTATCCACCGCCGAGGTTGAGTACATTGTCGCAGGGAGTTGTTGCACTCAAATTTTCTGGTTAAAGAAAATGTTGAATGAATATGGTGTTGATCAAGATTGTGTGACTATTTTTTGTGATAACACGAGTACCACTAACATCTCTAAGAATCCAGTCCAACATTCTAGGACTAAGCACATTGACATAAGACATCATTTCATTAGAGAGTTAGTTGAAGAGAACATCATTGCACTTGCTCATGTGAACACAAAATCCCAATTGGCTGATTTATTTACAAAAGCACTTGACTATGACACTTTTGTTTTCTTGAGGAAGTCCATTGGACTACTTCAACTTGAATAACTTTTCATTTCAGTTGATGAATAAAGCATGAATATGCTACTTTTATTTTTGTTTGTCAAGACTCCTTGATATGTGCTGGCACTTTAATTGTCATTTATTTTCTCTTATCTGTGTGCTAACTTTGGCATGTTGTGTCCACTGAGACTCTCTCTATAACATGACTTTATCTCATCATGAGTTGATTGTCCATTCTTGTCACCATTATGAAAGAGCTACCTTGCATGAAGTGTGAAAATTGTTTTGAGTAATTTTCTAATTTGTAAAGACCCCTATATCTTGGAAAATCTACCATTAAGAGGACTACCTTCTTACAAGTGTGAAAGCTACATTGTGGTTACGCTTCTGAGAGTTATTTGCCCTTTGATCAAAATGAAAAGAAAAACCTTTATTTTCTATGCTGAAAAAGAAAAATTGCAAAATATAGTAGGGCATGAGGGAAGGGGGAGTTTCTCTTGCAAAATTTAAAATTGACCAATGTGTCATTTAACCCCTTTGAGGACATTATCACACACTAAGACTAGCTCTTGGAAATTTATCTCACTTGTGTGTGATTGAAGAAGTGTTGTTTTGATTGCATTATGTTGACAACTTCCTATGAGTTTTTGTTCCCTTCAAGATTGAAAAATTGATCTTTTAGGTTGTTTTGCACAGAGTGACTGTCTTGATCTTCAAAAATTCATGTGAAACATTTCATCATTTTTGATTTTTTTTTTTTGTTTTAAATTTGTTCAATAAAGTCAGTCTTTCAAAATTTTGATGTCTCTTTGGGATGTTGTGTGCACAACTTGTTTAAAAGACTTGTTTTCTTCATGTCTGCTCCTTGCGTGTTCACATTTATTGTATGCTCACACACTTTGCTGAGTCTGTTTGTTGTGTGCCCATACTGTCACGTGGTGTGCACGTCTATTTGAGTTGAGTCCTTATTTAAGTGAATATCATTTTTAGGATTTTTTATTTTATCATACTATCACACCTCTTGTCTATGATAAAAGCTTTTGCGTCGTCCCTGATTTTTTTTCTCAAGTCTTTGCTCTAATCTTATTTTCTTCCCATTCGCAGATCAAGTCACCATTAAGGTTTGGTTCAAACCTTATGAACAAAGAAGGGGAGAAGAGATGTAAAGTTGAGGGGGAGTGGAGTATTGTTGCTGTGTTTGTGGTGATTTGTTCCTTCCTTTGTTGGTAGTACTTTGGTTATTTTTTTTTCTTGCATATTTGATCTCTTTTTGATTGTTTCTCTTGGATGAACTAATGAAGTTACTTTTGTTTCCTGTTGACTCTCTTAGGGGGAGTAGTATTTTTTTTATGCTACTGAACTAAATTTTTTTTCTTCTTTGCAGAATGTTTATGTTTGTTTTTGTTCATGAACTGATTTCATAGTGTCATATTTGCTTTTCATGATTTGCTTATGACACTCCTTTTTGTTGTTTTATTTTTGTCTCTCTTTATGTGATATTAGTTGTTTTTGTGAGACAAGTATGTATTGATCTTTTGATCATTTTGGTGCTTTGTTCATAAGTTTGACAAAGGGGGAGATTGTTGATATTAATCAAACTTATTTTGATTCATGATATTCTTGTGTGACCTAACTTTACATGTGTCACAATTTCATTATGTGGTCCTAAAAGGTTGTAAGGCTTTGTTTGTGGTCTCGTAAGAAAGAGAAAAGATATGTTTGTGGTCCAACAAAAAGTTAGAATTGTTTTTGTCCTCCCCGTGTTTAGCTATGTCAAACTTATGCCTTTTGCTTTTTCATTTCGTGTGTGCGCACACTTTTCTGCTGTGCTAACATCACGCGTCTAACTCACTTTGCACAAGTTATGTTTTTATCTTTATCAGCTGAGATATTTTTTATCCATCAGTTGTGTTGTCATGAGGACCACCTAGAGGTGTCCCAATATCATCTTGTGGTCCAGGGAAATAAGCTTTTTTCTTTTTTGGTTGTGGTCCCAAAAGATAGATGAATTTTTTTTCCATTTTTAGACCACATATGTTAGCCCTTGTTCGCTAACTTGGCAAGAATTGGGGAGCACGAAATTGGTCTATATCATCTTCATTCCTGCTCATTTGTAAGCTAACCTTTGATATTTTATTTTACTTGTGCTCTGAAATTTTCAGAGAGTTTTTCCTCAAAGGTTCAACTTATGTTTATGTGCCAAACCTTCACCATATCTTATCCTTGTTGAATGGCTGTTGGAACTTGGTTCCATTGTTGATGTTGGAGCGTGGGTTTGGTGTGTGAAGCTTGGGTGGAGCTCAAGTGTTCTTCGAGTGTGTTCCCGGTGTGAAGAAGTCCTTGGAGCAACAAGATGTTAGAGATTCAAAGGGTGGTGTTTAGTGTAACTAGAACAGAGAGTTCTCTTTACTGTAGCTAAAATCAACTTTGAACTATATTTTATAATATTTATTGTTAGTGGATTTGCTTCGATCTGGACAAGGTCCCATGGATGTAGGCTAAAAGTGAATTTAGCCGAACCATGTATATGCTGGTGTGCTTTACATTTATAGCTTGTTATTATTTGTGATTTGTTCTAACTTGACTTGTTTAATCAACTTGGTAAATTTCTTTTGTTGCATTTTAAAATGGGTACCTAAACATTAAATAGAGTTCACCAACTCTAACAGTGTTTACAAAGGCTCAAGGGGTTGACTAGTGGTAATTTAATAAATGGTTGGCTTGAAAGGCTCAATCGGTCCAAAAATAGCCTAAATCATTTCCTAAATAATGTGAATTCTAGGAATTTACCTCAAGTGGTTATTAAACAAGTTTTAGAGTTTGTTGAGATCGCAAAAAAGGTCTAATGAAAAATTCACACATAAAACTTCTCTAAGTAAAATAGAGTAATCATTTTCAATCCACAAACCACTAAGGTCTCAAACTAAATCTCATTAAGATTCACAACCATTTGTAATTAAGTAAAAGAAAAATTTAACGTCTTCTACATGTTACATGTTATTACAATCATATTAGTATCATTGACAAATAAATTAATCCAAGAAACTAAACAAAATTAAGACCAAAACACAAAAAAAAATTCTCATAGATCCACAAATTCAAAATAAATTTCAAAGAGACTTCTCTTACCCCAACCTAAAATCTACATTGTCCCCAATGCACAAATGTAAAGAAAAGGAAAAAGAGAAAAAGAAAATTTACCCCCCTTTTGCAATAGTGAAGTGCGAAAAAGCATGAAAGTTTAACCACCTTTCTCGTTTCATTCCATCATCGCCTTCTAATTCTGTCAAAACAAAGAAACTTACGGTGCACTTCATTAGCAACACACATCATGTGTTATGTTTATGAATTTAGAGAAACAAATACAACATCAAAATTATTTAAACTAAACAGAAAAAAAAAAAAATTAAACACACCTGCAAAAATAACAAATTAATCAATAAAAGAAAAAGAAAAAAAAAATTCGAAAGCTTGGATTGCCTCCCAAGAAGCGTTTTGTTAAATTTCTCACTTCATTCAATCTGGATCATCTAGGAAAATCCAAGCCTTCATATCCTTAATTCCACCATACATGTAAGAATTTAATCGTTGTTCATCTACCTTCTCAAATTCAACCTCCATAGTCCTAGAGTAGACTAAACAATTTTCTAAGGGAGAAATAGGGTAGCTTTCATAAAAAAATTTAGTCACTATGTTATCAAGGATACTAATCTCAAAACATGTATCTAATTTAGATGGACGTTTCGTGGCATTGAGAACATCAAACTCTACTTGCTCATCTTCTTGTGAATTTTCACGCTTGTCGCGGTGATAATTTTTATCGCCACAGCATGCGTGAGTCTGCATGTTCCTAGTCTGCTTTAATTTGTTTCTCATCCCTTGGTTTCTCCAGTTGTTTACCACTCCTCAAAGTGATTATATTGACTTGCTCCTTCGAATTCTTCTCCAAATCACTTGGAAACGATCCTTGAACTCTTTCTGATAGAATATTAAGAATTTGTCCCATTTGAACTTCAAGATTCCTACTAGATGCCGCTTGATTTTGGAGAATAATGTTGTGCTTGTCAAATCTTTTGCTTGACTCCTCAATAAACTTAGCAAGTACATCTTCTAAATTTGATTTCTTCTCTTGAGCTTGATAACCACAAGTTGGTGTAGGATCATTGTTGTTGGTCTAAGAGAAATCAGGATGATTCCGCTATGCTGGGGTATAATTGTTGGAAGATGGATTCCCTTGCCTTCTTTGGAAGTTGTTGACGTAATTGAATTGTTCGGGTTGTGCAAACGGACTTCCTATTTGGCAATCTCTAATTTCACATATTGAAGTAGGAGACTCGATAGCATTAACTTTAAGTGCAGCACCCAATTGTTGTTGAATAGTTGAAACTTGAGCAGCCAAAGCATGTAACCGTCTAATTCATGAACTCCTGCTACTCTCCTTGGAAAATTCCATTCTGAAGGCATCAGATAGTTATTGCTTGCCATCACTTTTCTTAACCTTGGATTGTTCTCTCGATTTCAGAGTCAAAAGGAACTAAGTCTACACTTTTGGTATGTGCACGTTCCAAGACCTAAAAACAAGAAAACTTTGGTAAACTAAACAAAATATAAAAATAAAAGAACAAACAAAACCTAATATTGAAACTAAACTAATTCAAACAACAAGGAAAAACAAAATAAAAAATCAAATTAGCAACAAAATAGCTTGTATTGATATTGATAAAACAAATTAGTAATTCCCTAGCAACGACGCCAAAAACTTGACAAGGGTTCCGCAAGCATACAGAATCGTGAAAGTAATATAGTTTGAGTAAACGGATGTCGAACCCTAGAGAATTACTAGTTACCAAGTACCAAAATAAACTATCCTATTACTATTTGATTAACCAAAATTTTATAAGATGAAATAATTAAAACTAACAATTCTAAAACTAAAAACTAATGAAAACAAATCACAAATCAAACAGGAAAGTTGGTTGTAAAACAAAATGACTAAACCTAGGGCATAGATTTCACACCAATTTACTCTTATGTATAGACAATTAATGTTAAGAATGTTAAACTTTTTCTACAGGCCAAACTCCCTAGAATTCCAATAACTTTCTCTCAAACAATTATCGGATTAACCCTTTATTACTAACCCAAGATATCTCAAAATTGAATTTAAGTCTTAAGAGATCATTAAGCTCTCTGGAGTTTACCAAAGCTTCACAGATCGCGATAACCTATCTCTAACGTTAGCTCAATCTATGGTTTTATTACATTAGACTAACTAGATTTCATCTCTCGATCTCAACCTAGTCCATTAAATCAATCAACTCTTAGGCCTAAAAGAGTTTAAGCATTAAAAACCACAATAAAACTTAGAAAAGATATGCTTAACAAATATTAACAAAAATCCATCAATACATATTCATAAATTGGGCTACATCTTAGCCCTAAAAACTTTATTTAGTTCATAATTGAATGAAAAGAAACAACCATTGTGAAAATAATAAACATGAGATAAAGAAAAGAGTAAAAGAAAACTCCTCTAATTGATGATCCAAAACTCCAAGAATGGATGCTTTGATATTCCCAATTGCGGCTCCTCTTCTTTCTCTAGTTTCTCTCTCCTTCCAGTCTCCTTTAAAACTAACTAAAGACCTTTATTTATAGTTCTAGGGTTTGTGGGTTGAATAGGAAAAAGTTTAATGCAACAAAAACAAGTTAAATTTGGACCAGGCTTTACATAGCCCATATAGGCTCGCTCTCCATCGATGCAGCGACATAAATGGTCGTTGCGACGATCGTGCTTCCCATCCAATAAGTCCAAAATATTCACAATTTGATGAAGTTATCAAAAAAAAAAAAAAAAAAAATTGTATCTCTCTGAATAATCTTTCCAATGCCATAAGAATAATCCAATTCTGATGTCTACAGCTCAAGTTATGATCAAAACATTGAAGCATGTTCACCCTTCAAGAAATTCTAGGATCCGAATCTCATCTTCAAAGCACCAAAACTATCTCGTTTCGACCCGATTCTTGATCTGTTTGCTCTTAGCCGTCACCAATTCAGTCACCAACATTGTGCTTCATTCGAATATCATTTATGACCTGAAAATACTCAAATTACAGTTGTGATCCCATAAAAGGTATTTATGAAATAATTAACTCAAATTGTGCAATTTAAACTAACTTTCCAACAAATAATCTAAATAATTCACTAACTAAACACATATTTCGAGCTCTTATCAATGTGGCCATGGCAGTGGCCACCCTTAATTGTAAAAAGCTGTGAAAACAAGTAAAGGAGGAGAAAGAAGCCTTACTGAAGTGTAAAGGTGGAAGAAACTCGCCGGAAAAGCGCCGTAAATTTGAAAGACCAACAACGGAGAAAAAGTAAAGAAATTTGGAAACTTTTGCAAACTGTGTAGGATTTCTATTAAAGTTGCCATCTTTTATAGTGGTTTGCATGGGAGACGAAGGGACGGTATTTCACCGTAGCCGTTGATCTATAGTGAATCTCAACCCTCCATTCGTTGAGCAATCCTAGCCATTGGTCGTGGCCATGTGTCAATCATCCACAAAGGTCAATCAACCGTTAGACTACCACAATCATAACTGTAGTCGCACGTCACCTCGACTTCGAGCGTGGACAGCCATGGTCGGCCACGCACAACAAAAATTAATTGCCAAAGGCTACTGCATTTAATGTGACATGACCACGTGGAAGTTACATATATGTCCTTCATTTCAAATTTCGAGTTTGTCAAGAATATCATGAAAGAGGAAAGGGCAAGTGTTGATTACGTCGACCGAAGATTAGTCCGACTCGTGAAGGTCAGCCAGATCTGCATTCAACAAACAACCGACGAAGTCCGAGCTTGATATCAAATCAAGCAATAGTCTTCGAAGCTCGAAACGAGCACCAAACACTAGGGGGCAGATGTTGTGTGTGATTTTTCCATCAAGCTCAGAGAATTGCAAAGCTATAGCCCGATTCAGAATTAGTCCAATTCAATGGATTGTCCAACCCAGCATAAGCTCGTCAAGATGTAGCTCGACCTCAGCATAAGCTAGTTGCGATCAATCTCGACAGTTGTTCAACCAGCTCACAGATAACCTCAGATCCCAAATATCTCGGAAGGGATCAGATCGACAGCAATCTTGGTGCAATCTCAGTGCTCAATCGCAAGAATATCGGAGTTGCATTTCAATCTTAATTATAATCCATTTATTTTCACTCTTTCTTTTGTACAAAATCTGTATATAAACCCCTTCCAACGATGAAAAAGGGGTTAGCAAATTATTCTAGGATTATTATTGTAAACTCTCACAGCAAATAAAAAACAATGGACGTAGACTCAAGAGTATAACTCACTGAACCACTTTAAAAACTCATTGTGTCATTTACTTTACTGCTTTCAATTCATTACATTGCTGGTTATCCGTAATCACGCCCACATTCGACCGATTCCGTTAAGGTCAATCGGATCGCTCTAGTTGGTGTAAAATCTTGTATCAACAATCATATTTGTATATTTAGACCAATTCAACTAATAGACGCATTCTACCTTCAAATGAAAAAACAAACGCCACCTTACTAATAAGATTTTTAGAATTAAAAAATTAATTTATGAAAATATATATATTTAAAAGGGGTGTATAAAGAAATTTTGTGGCATCATCAAATAATACTACCCATAAAAAAAAAAAAAAAAAAAAATTTATCTGGGGCTCAGTAGAAAAGTCCGAAGGAGATCGGAATAAAAAGCCCAATAATGATAATAGCAAGAAACACCAAGCAGTTGGGCTCACTCGATAGAAATGGGTTCACTTCGTGATGTGATTCCATGTTAGATTAATATTAGATAATAAATTTTTGTTTCCAAATTGATTTCGTGTAAAATAAATATATAAAATTCAATTCAATAAATGTCTAATAAAAGAGTAATGCCAGTATGATAGTTTGTATGATCATTACTTTATGTCATGCACAATATGCAAAAGATTTTATCAAGTTTCATTAAAATATATATATATATATATATATATATATATATTTTTTTTTTTTTTTTTTTTTTTCCTTTTTTTTCCTGTTTTTATGACTGCAGTATTCGGACTAATTTACACGTATCTAACTAATATTTGAGATTCATTCAAAACTTTACAAACCAATATATTAGGTAAATCACAAATATAATAGATGAATACTGATAGAACTCAAAAATAAGATTTTAAATTCTTTTAAAGATTTTGTGTTCGAGTATATATAACATCCCTGTTAATCCTGTTGATAACTAAGATTTACTGACTAAGATTATGTTTCCAGTATATAATTAAATGTTATTCCATGATTGCGTTGATTTTAAAATCTCAATCAACTAAACCAATCGACACAAAAGAGTCACAACTCACAACGACGTCGCCGGAGTGAAGTCACATCTATTTGTACTTTATGTGACACCGAGAAAAAGATATAGATATAGAATTCTCTAGTAATCTCTACCTCTTTATAATCTAATCAATAATCAAGTTAAGATATCGTTTCACCGACGATCTCTTTCTCTCTCTGATGACCTAAGAAATAATTAATTCTCCATCAATCTTTGTATTATTAAGATGATCTCATCTCTCTTCACCATTTATCCAGTCCAGTTTCAATTCTTATTATTGATTGGACAATTAATTTTGCATTTAAAATTGAATAAGAGTCAAATCTCGCACCAATTAAAAAGATTCCTTAAATGTTTTTAAGATGATTAAGGGGATATTTGTCTGAGCTTAGAAAATTAGCTTAAACAATAGGTGTTTATAAGCTAATTTTACTATAAGTATTTGATTTTAAGCAATTACGTGTTTGGTTAAAATACTTATAAGTGACTGATAAGTAGTTGACGTGTTGGTAAAATGTGGCTTATAAGTACATTTTATAAAATAACTAAAAAGGGTATTACATTAAATAAGGGTGTACTATAGAATTTAAAATTAAACAAGGATAATGTGGTAATATACTTAGTCAAACTAACTTATAGCAGAGTGCTTATAAGCAAAAAAAAAAAAGTACCTCCCCAACTTATTTTTTTGGCTTATAAGCTCAACTTATAAGCTCAAAAAGTTATAAACAAACAAGTCAGCTTAATTTTAGAGCTTATAAGCTAGTTTGACCAGCAGTTATAAGCTTAGCAAATACCCCTAAGAATCGCCTAAAATTTGTTCGAAAGAAATGTTATATAAAGACGATTCTCTAATGCAAACATTTATACAACTTCATTATGAGAATAATTGTTATTATAGCCGGTTAAAGTTTAAAAAAAAAAAGTTTGCAATATTTTACATGAAAATGTGTTTATTAAGCACCCCTAATTTTTTTTTTTTTTTGTGAATTTAGAAATAATTTATTTATGAAAGTCTATCAAAAAATAGCTTTTAAAGTGACTGATAGCCAACTCGATCAGTTCATCGATAGAAACATAACAAATCTTGAAAAAAAAAAAAATAAACTTTATCTAATAAAAATTATATTATTAAGTGATGACCCATAAATGTCTATTGATTTGTTATTGATCACTTTGAGATTTTAGTTAACAAAAAGTATTTTGATCTAACGATTGAACCCTTTAAAAAAAAAAAAAAAAACTATTTTTCATTTGAGATCCCAAATATACATCATTTGATCTAATTTCATGAAAGTTTCTTTAGATATATAAAATAAAAAATTACGAACTTCGAGAATTTTCATCTATCAACACAATAGCAAAGGGTCTAAAATTAGACGGAAGCAAAATAAGTTAATTTTTTAAATGGTCTTACAAATTCGTAGATGTTGTAAGTGGTGGACTTCCACTTATTTGACACATGGCCATGGCAAGCCCGCCTGAAGACACATGTATCATGATTTGCTATTGTGTAATTGATCCTTACGGGAATTTGGTAAATGAGAAATGGCTATAAATTCAGCCCATCTCCTTGTTGAATTTGAAAACAACGCAAGGGAGAGAAAGAGTTAATAAAAGCTTCTCATTTTAGCCCTCTTATTATCCTTTCTTTCCCTCCCTATCAGTTTATTTTATTACAATTATCCCACTAAAATTATCAAATGTTATCAACATGAGGAGCTCAATAACTGTAATGGTTTTGTTCGATCATTTTATTATACATTATATGATAAAACTAAATGAGTATGCTCTATGGTTGCCATAAAATGAATCTTCCATATAAAAAAATACGGTTAGTTTCCAATAATAATATATTTGTTATAATTGTTTCCTGAGCTAACCAATTGAATTTATCTTTTTATACGTATTGCTAATGCTATTACATTTTACTATTAATGACTTTATTGCATCACATATTTATTTTTCGGAGTTGTATTATATTATTGGAGATACTAGAAATTATGGCAATATGAAGCTTGTAAATATAAGTGATAAATGATAAATGAACCTGGAGTTCAAAGAATTAGTCTTTGATCATGAACCTAAAGTTTTGAATTCAAAATTCTAATTTTTGCATTATAATCTAAAGTTCTAAATGTTAGAACCTAAAATCATGAGTTGTAATCTCAATGTACGGATTTAGAACCAAAAGTTCTAACACTAATTAAAAACTTGAATCTTTGAGACATTTATTTTATCCTAAAAGAACGAGAAGTGCTAATTCAATCTAAAAATTTTGATACAATATTTCTACGGAACCTAAAGCTTTAATATGATTCTTTTACCTTAATACCTAAAGCTTTAAAGCTCTTTCTGAGATTAATAAATGATCTTTTTATATGTTAATCTAACATGTACACTAATTACGTTACTTTTATAAATGAATAGTTTTTGAAAATGTCGAACCTTGTGAAGCTTTAGTACGATGCCTTAAGATTAGATGGAAAGAACTATGTTGAATGGGCCTTGGACACTATTCTCCACTTGGAATCTAAGAACCTAGGTGAGGTGATTAAGGAAGGAAATAAAGCGTTCCTGCAGGACAGATCAAAGGTTACTATTTTGCTTTGACATCATATCCAAGAAGGATTAGAAGCTGAGTACGTGGATGTAAAAGATCCACTTCAATCATGGACTAATTTGAAGGAGAGATTTGAACAGAACAAATCAATAATACTCCCAATGGCTCAATTTGATTGAACTGGTTTGCATCTATGAGATTATAAGTCTGTTAGTGAGTACAATTCTGCTTTGTTTAGAATTGTTTCTAAATTGAGATTATGTAGAGAGAAAATATTTGAAGAAAATATATAAGAAAAAACATTCTCAATTTTCCACCCTTCTAATATGCTTCTCCAGTAGAAATACCAAGAACACAACTTTAAGAAGTATTCTGAATTAATTTTATGCTTGCTTGTTGCTGAACAAAATAATGAATTGTCACTGAGAAACCATCAAACTCGTCCCACCAGCGCTCAATCATTCCGTAAAGGGAATGCGACAACCAGTAGTAATAATTGTAAGCATGGGTAAGGTTGTGGGCGAAATGATTTTCGACCTAGAGGTGGTCATTACAAGAGGTTTCAATCAAACCACCAAAAGTGGAACAAGGCTAAACCAAAGCATGTGAAAGGAAACAACTCACAAAAGAAGACCCTGAAAGATAATGTAAACAAATGCTATAGATGTAGAGGAAAGTACTATTGGTCGCGTACTTCTTGTACGCCCAAACACTTGGTGGAACTATATCAAACATCAATAAAGGACAAGAAAATAGAGACAAACCATGCTCATAATCCTGATTCAACTGGCTCAGCAAATCTTAATGTCCTACACTTCTTTGGAGATTTTGATGTGGGCCATTCAACTGGTAACGAGAATGCTTATGATTTCCTAAGTTGTGTTAATGATCTTGTGACATTTTGAAGTCATGTATATTTTTTGAAACCATGAATACTTTTTTTATTTTATTTTTTTTATCATGTACTCCTTCATATTATGTAAACATCTTGGCTAACGTAAAACTTTTGTACATGAAAGGATGGACTTCAAAACTGAAACATTGATATCCAAAAATAATGGAGATATTTGTTTGGTAGATAGTGCAACTACTCACACTATCCTTTGAGATAAAAAATATTTCTTGGATATGACATTAATTGAAGCTGCAATAAATACCTTATCAGAATCTGTAAACATAATTGAGTGCTCTGGAAGAGTAACACTCTTGTTAGCCAGCAAAACTATGTTGAGTATCTATGATGCTTTATATTCTATCAAATCCAGAAATTTTTCTTAGTTTCAAAGATATATAAATAAATAGATACCACATTAACACTTTAAGTGAGAATGATATAGAATTCTATGCATCACTTCTAATGTTTCGTGCTAGAAACACATACTAGAGAATCTTCCTGATTTCTCATCTAGGTTATATTACATATTCATAAAGAATAATGAAACCTACGCAATTATGAAACAAAAGTTCACTGATCCTAAACTTTTTAAGCTTTGGCATGATTGTCTTCGTCAGCCAGGATCTATTATGATGCATAGGATCATAGAAAACTCACATGGGCACCCGTTAAAGAACCAAAATATTCTATCACGTAATGAGACAGTACTTGTAATGCTTGCTCACAAGGTAAATTAGTAATTAAGCCAATTCCTTTCTAAAGTTGGTCTAGAATCTCCATTTTTACAGAGAATTTACGAGGACATATGTTGACCTATTCATCTACTAAGTGGTCCATTCCGTTACTTTATGGTATTAATTAACCTATCGGCATGATGATCACATATTTGTTTACTGTCAACTTATAATGTTGCCTTTGCTTGATTGTTGACACAAATTATCAAATTATGGACACACTTTCTAGATTATCTAATTAAAGCAATCTGTTTACAATATTGGTGAGTTTAGCTCAAAGATATTTGATGACTATTACACATCAATGGGAATTGATGTTGAGCACCCAATAGCACATGTACATACTCTGAATGGTTTGGTAGAATCATTTATAAAGCATACCCAGTTAATTGCAAGAACTTTACTATTACGTACGAAATTATCAACTTTTGCCTACGCTCATGCTGTTTTACATGTTTAGGTGTTAATTCACTTAAGACCCATTGTGCATCAACAATACTCCCCAATACAACTTGTATTTGGTCATTAGCTTGATATATCCCATATGAGAACTTTGGTTGTGCTGTGCAAGTTTCGGTTGGATCGCTTCAATGCACCAAAATGGGACCCCAACATTGTTTGAGAATATATGTCGACTATAACTCACCATCCATCATCAAATATCTTGATCCCCTAAATGGTGATACGTTTACTGCACGTTTTGCAAATTGCCATTTTGATGAGACAATATTTCCATCTTTAGGGGAAATGATAAAGCCCCCTAAAGCAAGGTCTAATATGTCTCATTTAGATCCTAGTACATCCCAATCTGAAATTGAAGTGCAAAGAATAAAGCATTTTGATAAGTGCTTGAAAATGCATTTATACTCAGTGTTTTATTGGGAGTATTTGTGGGAAATTAGGATTAATTTGCATGAATTAACTTAATTGTTTCATAATTGCACTTTTCGAGATCACGGATATTTTTGTTGTGTTTTCAAAAAATAAAAGCTTAAAAATAATATTCTGATGAAAGAAGGTGTTTTCAAGAGAATTCGTGATGACCAAAAACAAATGGTTCGTGATTTGGAGCTGAAACGAAGAAGTTATGGCGTTTTAAAGTTGAAGAGAAAATCCTGGAATATGCTCCAGTTTGAACATGCTTCGGTATTTTGATAATAACTTGAGTTGTAGACATTGGATTGAGAGGATCCTTAACCATTAGAAAGCTAATTCAAAGGACTACAATTCATATGTTTACCACTTTTCTAGATTCAAACGTTATAATGCTAAAAAATCACCATATCTAGAGTGCTGAAGAATGATGCAAGGTCTAAACTAAAGAGAGGATTTGGAAACCATACTGTGGCACTGTGCTGCAGCACAACAAAATCAGAACCAACCATGCTGTGGTACTGTGCTGCAGCACAACAAAACCATAACCAACCATGCCGCAGCACACCCATGATTTCTGGAAAACATATTTATTGTTTTACCAAATAATTAGGGTTTTAGGAGTCCTAAACTAATTAGGACAGGGGGTGATGAAACCCTAACCATTTGGGGATATAAATAGGAGTATTTAGCTTTGTTTTAGGAGAAGAGAGAATTGGGAGAACAAACAATATTCAATAATTTTAAGAGAAAGAAGATTGAAAGAAGCTTGGAGAAGAGGAAGTGAAAGAGATCATCATCAACTTCATCAATCTATCTGTGTTTTACTAAGTTTTTCTTCTCGTTTATTATTATTTTGTTATGAATAATACAATGATTTCTTTATCTTTATTCATGAGGAACTAATTCTTTTGTGATTGAGGGTTATTTCAAAGCCCTAGACATGTCTTGAAATTAATAAAATCTGCATCTATTTATCTTTTGATCTCTTTTGGTTATGTGATTATTTCTCTGTGAATAGGGTCTATATGGATTGTCTTAATTGTTTAAGTGGCTAATTAAATCGTTAGGATTAATCTATTAATGCAAATTTAGGCTTTTTACGAAATTGCTTTATTAACCTAAATAACTAGTGGAAAAGTGTATGTCTGCATACAGGGGGGTAATCACTCAAGATAAATAAACCAACAATATGAGTTTAGCCTTGATTCAGTTTGTCTTTCCCAACTTAATGCTTTTATTACTTTGAATCTAGAGATAGTACCCTAGGTTTTTTAATAAATACGGAATTGGGTTATGAATAATTAGTTTCATCTAGTTTGAGACTCTAATGCTATGTGCTATGATTTGGTTGGTTAGTCTTAAGGCTTAGCGATGTTTGTTACGTGTGAATTTTCATAGGCATTTTTGCAATCTCAACGAATTCTAGAGCTCACTTGATAACTACTGAGGCAAAATCCTAGAATGGACAATACTTAGGATATGATTTAGGCTATCTGTGGATCATTTGAGCCTTTCAAGCCAACCCTTTATTTAAATTATTGCTAGTTACCCCTTTGAGATTTTATTAAACACATTTAGCCTTGATTTTCTTTCATACTACATTAACCGCCATTTTTATGAACCGAAGACACATTCCTACCCTTAAATTTTTAAGAGACTTAATCTAAGCATAAATTAGGTGAGAGCAATTAGAGGAGTAAGGGTGAAAGGTTGCGGATATTGTCAACCTATTCCAAATGTGTTCAGAAGAATAGGTTGGGGGTTGTGGAGTGCTTTTTAATCAAGGGGTGGGGTAGCATTTTTAGCTTTCTATTCTTTCTTCTGAAAAAAAAAAAAGAACATTTCCGCTTTTGTTAAAAAATATGGCAATAAAAAAAAAAAAACGAAAAAGAAAAGAAAAAGAGAAGAAAAAAAGTATTGAGAAACATTGCAAAGTGTGAATGACGCAATGAAATTATTTTTTATGAAAGGTGGAAAAAGTTGGGTGTAAAGGAGAATGGTGATGCTTGAATGAAAGCATTTGAAAAAAAAAAAAAAAATACGATTGAGTCTCTTATTTTTGCTTATTCTTTCAATGCTTTCATAACCTCATAACCTAGCCTAACGTTACAAGCTTAATAAATACCTATTGAGTAGTGTGATCATTCTACATTAGTGGAGAGTAGTTTGAAAAGTAAGCCTATGGAATTTGATTCTGTACATTATATTTTATTTAACTATGAGATCAATTCTTTGTTTGTGAAGGTTGTGCATGCGATCATCCAAGTTTTGAGATTAACGGGTTTGTGGAATGATTGATGTGTGAGAGTTGATAATGAAAATGAAATTGATTTTTGAGTTATCTTTCGGCTTAGGTGGTATTTAATTATTCTTTATGCTATGTGTTGTATGCAATTTCTGAGACAAATGTATATTCGGAAACTAAGGTGTTGTTTTTGTTTGTTTTTAAATTTTGAGTCTAAGTTAAGTTTAATGTGGATGTTTGTGGGTATCATCGCTTAAAACCCTCACGAGACGACAACTCGTCCAACTAGGGCCACCTAGGGGTTTAAAGGCTTGTTGCATACGCTTGATGCAACCGTGATAATCAACGGAAGTGATTTAGGGTAGATTAGATTTAGGCTTATTTTGTTTTAATTTTCAAGCTAGAAGACATATTTTGATCGCTTAGCTTGCTAGGGACTAGCAAGAAGCTAATTGGGGGTTGTGATAAATGCTTGAAATGCACTTATACTTAGTGGTTTATTGGGAGTATTTGTGGGAAATTAGGATTAATTTGCATTAATTAACTTAATTGTTTCATAATGTACTTTTTGGGATCACAAGTATTTTTGTTGTGTTTTCAGGGAATAAAAGCTTAAAAATAATATTCTGATGGAAGAAGGTGTTTTCAAGAAAATTCTTGATGACTAGAAACAAACGGTTCGTGATTTGGAGCTGAAACTAAGAAGTTATGGTGTTTTAATGTTGAAGAAAAAATCCTAGAATATGCTCTAGTTTGAACATGCTTTGGTATTTTGACAATAACTTGAGCTGTATACATTGGATTAAGAGGATTCGTGAATCATTGGAAAGCTGATTCAAAGGGCAACAATTTATATGTTCACCACTTTTCCAGAGTCAAACGTTATAATGCTCAAAAATCACCATCTCTGGAATGCTGAAGAATGATGCAAGGTTTGAACTGAAGAGAGGATTTGGACACCATGTTGCAGCACAAAAAACCAAAACCAACCATGCTGTGGCACTGTACTATAGCACAACAAAACCAGAACCAACCATGTTGCCGCATAGTGATGTGGCACACCCATGATTTCTGGGAAAATATATTCCGTGTTTTACCAAATAATTAGGGTTTTAGGAGTCCTAAATTAATTAGGAAAGGGGGAAACGAAACCCTAACCCTTTGCGGATATAAATATGAGTCTTTAGCTTTGTTTTAGGAGAAGAGAGAATTGGGAGAACAAACAATATTCAATAATTTTAAGAGAAAAAAGATTGAAAGAAGCTTGGAGAAGAGGAAGTGAAGGAGATCATCATCAACTTCATCAATCTATCTGAGTTTTACTAAGTTTTTCTTCTCTTTTATTATTATTTTGTTATGAATAATACAATGATGTCTTTATCTTTATTCATGAGGAACTAATTCTTTTGTGATTGAGGGTTGATTTCAAAGCCCTAAATGTGTCTTGAAATTAATAAAATCTGCATCTATTTATCTTTTGATCCATTTTTGTTATGTGATTATTTCTCTATGAATAGGGTCTATATGGATTGTCTTAATTGTTTAAGTAGCCAATTAAATCTTTAGGATTAATCTATTAATGCCAATTTAGGTTGTTTAGTACAGAATCGCTTTAGTAACCTAAATAACTAGTGGTAATTACTCAAGATAACTAAACCGACCATATGAGTTTAGCCTTGATTCAGTAGGTCTCTCGCAACTTAATGCTTCTATTACTTTGAATCTAGAGATCGTATCCTAGGTTATTTAATAAATAGGGAATTGGGTTATGACCGAGTCTAGTCCAACAACTCAGTAAGGAGAGATGAGACTTATGTAATATCCCACTTGAGGTACATATTTAAGATTTGTTGTATTAGTTAAAACTTTACTGTTTCAGTTTCAATTGAGTTGGTTGAATGGTTGCCTTGAAATTGGTTGAATTTTGGTGAAGTTTGGAAATCCAATCTTCGCCGGGGCGAAGAAGAAGCTTTGCCGCGGCGAGGAGGAGCTGCACCCACGGGTAGGTTCTAACCTGTTTCGCCGGGGCGACGGAAAGTTCTTCGCCGCGGCGACAAGCCTAATAAAAAGTTTCTTGAGTTTTCTAGAGAATTCTTCTTTTGGGGAATAATGACCATTCTACCCCTAATTCGTAGGAAAAGTGGGGAGTAAAATGTAAGAAAATTTAGTAGAGATTGTGTTTGGATGGGGGTGTAGTTGTAAAGAATCAAAGGATATAGATGAACTTTCTAAGGAAGGGCAAGGGCAAAATGGGAAAGGATGCTTATAATATGTGTTAAAAAGAGTTAAAGTGTAGAGAAACCCTTTATTCATTCATTTCCACCGCCTCTTCCATTTGCCTAATTTCTCTCAATTTCTCCATCCAATCTTCCAAGATTTCTAAGGGATTTAAGAGAGCTTTTGAGTAATTTTGAGTAGAGATTTCATCTAAAGCATCCTAAGGTAAGGATTCATGCTTTAGATGTGAGTTTTATTATAGTTATAGTGAAGTCTTATTTGGTTGTTATTGTTCTTGTTGTTGTTTTGAGTTGTAGAGAGAAGACAAGACAACAAAGGAAAGGAAAAGTGCTAAAGAAGTCACCTTTTCACAAGGTAAGTAAATCCTACCAACTTGAGTTTTGATAAGTTTTTGAGTAGAGATTTAGAGATTGAGTAGAGATGTATGCTTGTATAAGTATGTTATGTTGTTGAGAATTGAGTTGAGATGAATATTATGAGAAGTGTTTTTGATATGTGATGAGAAATGGAATTTGAGATGAAGTTTGAGAGATGTTGTGTAAACCTTTTTGGAAGTGCTTTTCTTGACAGGAATTATGAATATATGAGGGAGTTTTCACCAATTTTAAATGGCTAGAGAATGAAGTATGGTAGAAATTTTAGTAGAGTGTTTTTATGCACATGAGTTGCTTGATGAAATGCCTAGGTGAAATCTACCCTGTCACTGTCGTGACGTTCTAAGTAATTTTTGGGCATCCTACGAATTTAACTAGGCTGATACCCGAAACATAGAAGTTATAGCCCTATTTCTAAGCTTTAAAACGAGACCAAAACCGTAGCAATCCGAGGTGTATAACGCAAGTTATGGCTTTTTTAGTGTGACCTGTGCAGAATGACTGTTTTGAGGAAATCTTGTATTTGGCATTTCATAAGTGCATTAGTGAGGATGAGCTATCTATACACATTTGTTTATACACTCAAGAAGTAGCTTGAGACATAGTAGAGAAGAGAATAGAGTAGGTTGTGCGATGGGGAACCCGTGAGTAATGGGTAGAGTATTCCCGCATGTACGCCGCATTGAGAGAGCAGCATGAGTATGAGATAGAGAAGTGGTGTAGCCCGTGAGAGTGCATGCGGATGAGGGCTATACCCGAGTACCCGAGAGAGAGATTATACACTCACGTGGCCAAGGATTCTGAACCCATGCATAACCGAGTCCGATCAGCTAGAATGAGTAGAGGTCACGTAAAGTGGGAGCGAGTCCCGGCCGTGCCCCCGGTAAGATGGGGCCGTGACTTATTACAGAGTTAATAGAAAAGAGTTCTAAGAGTTTTAAGAGAGAGAGAGAGAGAGAGAAGTACCAAAGAGAAAGTGAATGAGAAGTTGTAAGGAAAGAATTAGAGAGAGAGAGTTATGGGGATAGATGAGTAGAGGATTTACTTACTGAGCATTATTTTAGTGCTCACCCCGTTGTTTTCCTGTGTTTTGCAGGATCTAGGTGAGGACACGGTCGGATGGACGTCTGCGCTCGAGGAGAAGCGGTTACACTGTCTATTATGTTTTTGATGACTTTTGTACACATTATAATTTTGTGTAAAAATGTATATGTTGTAAAGAATATATATAAATATATATATATTTAATAAAAAGAAAAATTTTGGGCCCAATTTCTTTATATTATTTTATATGCATTTCATTATGAGTAATTGAGTTGAAAGTGGCTATTACAACTTATCAACGTTTGATATTTTTTGAGCTGACATGATCAAGCGGGTAGAAAGTTAAATAGTTCTTTTATTATATGTAATTTATGTTTAGAAGGTTTCTCTCATTGATTTCTCTTTCATTATTAGTTGCTTAATTTACATTGTTTTCTTTTAGTTTGTTAGTTTTTGTTTAGTTTGTTATAATTCGTGACAAACCCTCGTTAAAAGTAAATAATTAATTAAGTTCACAGATTCTCTGTGGGAAAGATCCTTTACTTGCTCTTTGCTACTACACGACTTTGCATTAGAATTTAGTGAGGTAAAATTAGGTGTTGCATTTGCACGCATCACATTTGCAAAACATTGCCAATTAAATGCCTAATGCATTTACAAATGCAGCGAAAGTAAGAAGATCATACATACTTGCTAACAATACATCGACAATGATTGATGTTACTAACAATGTTTTAAAACCCAACCTGGGGTGAAACCCGGCAAAGTTTTCGGGTCCTGGGTGGACCAGTTTAACTGGTTTGACACGGTCAAACCGGTTGACAAAAACTTTTAAAATTCAACAAATATACCCCTAAAAATTACTTATAAGTCCCTACAGGTTTGAACTTTATCAAACACACACCAGATGCAACCCTAATCGTCCCTTAAGCCCATTTCCATTAAAATCTACTCAAGATTTGGCCGAAATAGGTTCGATTTCGACTAGATCTCACCGACGCCGGTGTCAACATTCCAGGCCAGATCTCATCGACGCCGGCGTCGAAAACCCTCCCCATCACTCAAGAATCACTCTCTTCTTCCTCCTGACCAAAACCCACCTCACCCCACCCCCGTTAGCCTCACCAATCGCTGGCAAAATCCCATTGTTGTCGCTGCCAGATTTATTGGATTTCCGGTCGATTTACTCACCAGATATCAATGCCGTCACCACCATTCCATTCACCGGCACTTACTCTTCAAAAGCTCCAACCTTTCGGCTATCGATTGTTCGTTGATTATCCTCCCAAATCTTAGGGTTTTGGGGTGAATCAGAAAAGTTAAACCCGACCCGTTGAAGCTTCCGGGTCCCAGTTCAACCGGCCGGGCCGGGCCAGGCCGGGTTTTAAAACACTGGTTACTAATGAATAATCAATTCATGTAGCAATCGATTCATCTGTTACACGTCGGAAGAGTGGCAGATCTGTTGGAGCCAAGGATATTGTTCCTTAAAAATGAAAAATAAAGAGTCAAATAAATATTATTATTGATGATACCGAGGTTATAGAAAATTCCACATCCTTTAAACTAACTCCAGACGAGTTAATAGTCATTAAAAACACACAAACACTTGAAGAGGAACAAATCCCTGAATAAGTACAAGAACATAAAAATGAATAAATCTCTATAAACTATTCTCATGCAAGAGAAATATGGAATCTTGAGACAATTATCATCAAGGACATATTTTCATTTGTAGTGGCTACTAAAATTATGAATGATGATTTTGGGCACATTTTGTCAATGAGAGTTGAAAGAGACACGATTGGTCAAAATGGGAATAAACAATTGAACCATAATTAATTTCTCTAGCAAAACATAATGTATTTGGATCTATAGTCTAAACGGCTAATAACGTTAAATCTATAGGATACAAATGGTTATTTATAAGAAAATGAAATGAGAAAAATAAAATTGTTAAATATAAGACCAGACTCGTGGCTCAAGGTTTCCTACAAAGACCTAGAATTGACTTTGATGAGACGTATTCACCTGTGATGAATGTGATCACACTCCAATATTTAATTAGTTTATTAGTCTCAAAAGGATTTAATATGCATCTCATGGACGTTGTCACTACATATTTGTATGGTGCATTGGATATATATATATATATATATATGAAATTTCTAAATGATTCAAAATGCCAAAAGCAAATAAAGCAAGTCAAAGGAATTATATTCAATAAAATTACAAAAATCATTGTATGGGTTGATACAATCTACATGAATGTGGTATAATTGTCTCAGTGAATATTTGATAAGGGAAGGATACATTAATAATCTTATATGCCCATGTGTTTTTATAAAAAGGTCAAAATTATGATTTATCACTATGGCAGTGTATGTTAATGACATAAACTTAATTGGAACTTCTGAAGAGCTCATAAAAGCTAAAGAGTACTTAAAAAGAAAATTTGAAATGAAGGATCTAGGGAAAACAAAGTATTGTCTCGGCTTACAGATTGAACATCGTTCAAATGGAATACTACTCCATTAGTCAAATTATACTGAAAAGATTCTAAAGAGCTTTAATATGGATAAGGCTCACCTTTTGAGTACCCCAATGATAGTTCGGTCTCTTGATCCTAAGAAGGATCCATTTCCTCCCATAGAAGACGAAGAAAAGATACTTGATCCTAAAGTACCATATCTGAATGCAATAGGTACATTATTATATTTGACATAATGTACGAGACTAGACATAGTAATTGTAGTGAATCTATTGGCAAGATTTAACTCTGTACCAACTCACCAACATTGGAATGAGATCAAACATATCTTTCGTTACCTCAGTGGAAAAAAAAGACTTGGAATTATTTTATCCAAAGAAGTATGTTAATGATCATAAATTAGTTGGCTATACAATTGCTAAGAACTTTTCGGATATGACAAAGCCCCCTCATAGGTAGGATATGTTTTTTACTTACAATGGCACTGCAATATCATGGTGCTTTATCAAATTAGAGGAGGATATATCAAAGGAAACAGAACTAAGCATATTTCATTGAAGTTTTTTTACACATGAACTCTAGCAAAGTCGAGAGATTGATGTCAAACAAATATGCTCTAATGATAATCTTAAAGATTTATTGGCTAAGACCTAATGAACATCAACATTTTAAAAATTAGTGTATGACATCTATTAGGAAACGATCATACATGGCAGTGGAAAACAAAAATTTATTTACATTATAGATCGTTCCTTAGAACCAAGATCAAGGCACAAATTTAGAGTTTATACAAAATTTTAGAATCTGTAGAATTTCAGTTTAGAGTTTAAGAAATCATACGCACGTTTGGAGGCTCTTCCAACTTGTATCTGAACGTATTTCGCTACCGACCGAAGAGTAAGATCGAACCAATATAGTCCACACGAAGATAACCCCAAGGAACTAAAGAGGGATTTGCTAGATCCTCTTTAGTCTTCAAGAACCAAGAAGAAATCAAGCAAACTTTGATTTTAAGCAAAAATACAAACTGGCGTTAGAGAGAAAAAGGGGGCTGGAATGTTTTACTAAATGATTGAATATATCTTTTTCACAAAAATCTGCACTTATATAGTGCACATAATGCCCTATTCCCTCATGAATAGGCTTGGGCACCAACTCAAACAGCTCCCTATGTCCAAACAACACCATTTAGATATTTTAATAATTATTATTGTTATTTCTATTAAATTCAATTATTATATATATTTGATATATTAACATTTAATAATAACAATAATTCATTTAAAAATATGCGAACACATATTTAAATATAATTTCACTTATTTAATTTTATTAACAAATTAAATAAAGGCCACGACCTCAGCAAATTTAATTGCACTGTGAAATTACCAAAGTACTCTTTCACCTAAAAAGATGAAAACGCCCTTCTTGTAAACTAGCTCTTAAATTATCTTCTATGTGTGTGTGACCCGTAGGCTCCTCATCATACCGATAGTGTGTAGATCACAATTAACACCAATTAATCGTCTCACTACACATAGACCAAGATTGGCCCCTAGCAAGGCATCATGGCCACTCGATAGATTTGGATTCAGCGAAACAGCTACCTGTCAATGATATGGTTACCGTACAATCCGATACTTTCATCATCTGTTATCTCGACGAGACCGAGGCATAGAAATAGTGTCAACCTCAATTACTCTCGATATGTATGTATTCAGTTACTAGACCAATGACCTGAATAATAATCTAGATAGAACAACAACTCAATCCCATTGTGGCCACAGTTTTAGTGTCATCGTCATTTACTGAATTGCGCCGTGAGATAACTTCTCCCGTACCTAGGAGTGATGAATCCTCTGTCTATCCACCATAGTCTTGATACACTCTTTAATGCAGCCAATCACTACTGTATTGACAACTGTGAATAGAATTGCGTTAGGCTAGTGTCAAACTACACCAATCGGTGCACAAGGCGCTCAGGTGATCTAAAGTCTAAGGATCACATGCAGCACCATTCGTTAGAGGATTTGTTTCATAGACACTAGGGTTACCATCCATATGTAATCCTCCGGTGAGTTAGTCCAGTGAACTTGCCTACAACAAGCACTCATGTGTTGCACCAGATTGTCACCAAACAACCTTGACAAGTGAGATCAGTCATTACCTTTCGACAGGGTCGTTCAACACTATGATAACCTTACCGTATTATTTGTGCCCTTACTTCAGAATAATACTAGGGCTACTGATGTTTCTAAAATGGCCATCATATGTGCTCATAGGGTTATCAAGATTTGAAGCACTTGATACCCTCGTCATTTTTCTACCATTCTAAGGACATATATCAATACATACAATGATGATTTACGCGATATAGAATAAAATGCATTTTTTTTTTATCAATGAACATTACTACAAAGAGTCAATTCTACAATAATTGATTGACTCTAAGGCACCCACTCTAACAACATTAGTATGCGGCTGTTTAATAACTAAAAGTTAATTTTGCCACATATGTGCACTGCACTTTTTTTCCCTTGACTAGGTTTTGTCCCAATTGGGTTTTCCCGACAAGTTTTTAATGAGGCAATATGAAGCACGCAAACACCACTTTACAGTTTCATTATAAATTTGTATTTCTTTACTAGGTTTTTGCCTCACTAATTTTTTTTTTTTTTTTTTTTTGAGTAAATTTAAATACAATTATATGTAAATGTTAGATGTCCAAGGGGGTGTTGTAAGTGGTGGACTTCCACTAATTTGGCATGTGACCCATGCAAGCATACTTGAAGACACATGTATCATGATTTGCTATTATGTACTTGTTCTTTATGGGAGGTTGGTCGGCGAGGAATGACTATAAATTCAGCTCTTTTCCTTTATTTTGAAAACAACATAATCTAAGAAAGAGTTAATAAAAGGTTCTATTTCGGCCCTCTTTATTATGCGCATCTATTTTCAGTCCCCATTAGTTTATTTTATTGTAATTACACCACTAAAATTATCACAATAGAAATATAATTCTAACCGCATAATATGTCATTCATAGAACGATTTGAACATCAGTCTCTATCAATGATTTATTTTACGACTCTTTGATTAGATTTAAAGAAAATATGCTGGATAAACTCTATAACTTGTGGAGGGTCTAATTGAGGTACTCCGTGCATCAAAATAGATGAAAGATCAAACTCATTTTGTGTGAATACTCAAAATAATTGCTGATTTTCTTACCCAAAAAAATAATTAAAGCTAATTTTCTCTTGTGGTCGATTTTATCTACTGTTCAAAAAAGTTTTTTTTTTTTATTATGAGCATTTTTTAATTTTTTGATTATATTTAAAAAGTGCTTATAGATTTTAATAAATTATTTTAAGCTTACTGGAAGAAGTTCAAAATAAGTTTTTTTTATTTTATAATTTCTTTAACGTATTAAAATTTCACAAATATCCCTAGACTATACTATAAATTTGAGTTTATCTATTCTTATGTCTTAAAGTTTTGTTTTTGGTAGTTCAAGACTATAAAGCACATTGACATTTTTCCTACCAAATAATTAACACATTTTTTTCATAAAAATTTTACTTTTATAAGCTTTATCTTTATACACTCCACTCGAAGAAACTGTACTAAATGCACATTAAGCTGTATATATGTCAAATCAAGCATATGTTTTCATTCTTAAAACCTTGAAAGAAAAAATATTAAAAGATAGGAATTTCATTTGCATTTATATAATGCATTATTGGAACATTCAACAAAATCGAAATTTAATGTATGTGTAATTTTGGCATCACTATTAAGGATAGGGTTGTCAGACGAGCTGAGCGGCTCGCGAGCCGGCCCGACTCGACTCATCTAAAGCTCGTTTATGACTTGGCTTGTGGTTAGCTGAGTCAACTAGGCTTGAGCTCGCTATATAAAACGAGCCGAGTTCACAAATGGGGAGGCTCGGCTCATAGGCTCGTGAGCCTGATGTGGCTCGGCTAAGCAGGGTCCCATTTGTTATATTTTATAAACTGCGAGGACTGCAGTGTTATCTATATTCTTTAGTTTTAAAAATTTGTAAAAACGACATTTAACTCCCCGATGTAATTTGTTCTAAAACACAAAATTAAACCTCCAAATTAGATATCCCAAACCGACAAACCCTAACCCCTAAATTTGTTCTTGCAAATATTCATAATAAAAAATCAAAATCAACGTAATGGTTGTGTTGAGGAAGAAGACGAAGATGACGATGAAGATGAAGAAGATGCAGATGGAAGCAGAGTAAGTCTGCATAACTCGTGATGCTTTGCAAGATGAAGATGAGATGGAGACGAAGACGAGGACGAAGATGAAGATGAAGATGAAGATGAGATGAAGACACAGATGAAGATGAAGATGAAGATGAAAACAAAGATGAAGATGAAGATGAAGATGAAGATGATCGAGATAAAGAAGAAGAAAAGGATGAAGATGATGGAGATAAAGATATGCAGATGATGAAGATGATGGATATAAAGATGCAGATGATAAAGATGATAAAGATGAAATCGAGTCGACTCGAACTTGATCGAGCTCGAGTTTGAGTCCGTTTTCTCTGACTCGACAGGGTCGAGCTCGATCTTGTAGCAAACGAGCCGAGCTCGATAAGTCGAAAACTTGACCCGACTCGACTCGTTTACAACCCTAATTGAGGATCTTCACAATCGATGAATAGTAATTGGAAAAAGTAGAATTAAATGAAAGGAAAGCAGAAATGGACTGGGGGACCCATGATTAGAAGTATCTCACGTGCATGGCACGTGCCAAGGAGAAATTTCATGCACAAAGTAATAGGGACAATTGTTGAAGGAAACATAAAATCCAAAAATTGGGAAGTAAAAACATTATCAGCCCACGTGAACTGCAATCTGTTTTGCTGTATATTTGATGTTTGAATTCATATCACTTAGGATGTCCGAAAAAATAATGTTGAATTGAATGTTGATGTCGGGCCAAAGGACATTTCACTTGTTTTTCGAAGTCTTTCATGTTGTCCTTTTGCTATTTGAAAATATATTTGACGTCATATTTACAAATTAATTTTCAGATAAAAAATTGTGAAAATGGTTTTTAATTATTTGCTGGTTTTACACTAGTTTTTAAGTTTATTGAAAACTGTTTTTAGAAACATTTTGAACTCATTTCTAGCTAACCTATTTTCATAAGATTTTAGTATTCACTATTTAAAAAAAAAAAAAAACAGTACGTAAATTTTATATTAAACAGATCCTGTTTCTTAAAGATTAACCATTTATGATATTTTATTTATTTATAAATTTGACATTTAATATTGTAATATTGTCTTATAACTTTAATTCCTTTATTGGATCAATGCCTACAATTTAAGTTTGATACTTGATTTGTTTAATTAGTTGCTTTCAAAACTTCTTTTCGTTGCTCAATAATTAGGCTTTAGGATAAAAGGTTTCTGTTTTGTTGTGAGTCCGGAAGTGATTTATGTTTAGTCCTTTACTCAGCTTCCAAATTAATCTCAAAATTATCACGAGACATTGTTTATTTGTAATTATCTTATTTATTGATTGTTGCTTTCATTTCATGTCAATTATTTTGGTACGTTAATACTATATGTTAATTCTTACATATTCATAGAACTTTTGACTGCCGTCGTGGTCTAATTATTTTATCATTTTACTGTCTTCTTAGCCTCTTGATGATTCTTATGTTTGTAAGTATTAGCAAATATGTATTTTTTTTTCTTCTAAAGATTGAAAAAGTTTACTCATATATACAACTTAAAATTAGCACCACAAAAGTTCACATCAATTTTGTTAAAAATCCATTAGTTAGCCCATATGAAACATGACTAATCTTATATGAATAATAAAATTAAGAGTTCACCTTGAATTAAAAAAACTCAATAACTCATCCTAATTTAACTATTTTTTTTTTTTTTTTTAAATTGACCTGGCAAATCACCTTTAACTTGGTTCTGCCATTGTTCACATTGTTTTTACTTCTAAGATTATCAGAATAATAATTAAGAAATTTGAATACATCGCACCAACTTATAAATTTTGGAGAAGTGCAGATACAGAAGAAGAAAAAAGTAAAGAGAAATAAACAAAACAACTTAAAGTTGCAGAGCAAAAATTCCATCTCCATAGTACTTACATGATCTTAATCAAACTCTTTCAATTATATAAAATTGTCTTCATTGTTTGAAAATAGAATTATGATATATTGAATTAAGGGTTCTGATTGAAAGAGGAAATACAATTTTTAGGTACGTATAATTATTGTGTCTTATTTAATAATTTTTTGAGGGCTAAAATTGTAATTTGTAAATACTAGAAGATTGTAAAATTTAAAAGGAATAGAGTAATCGTGAAAGAGAGGAAAAACAGAGCAAGACAAAACGTATTTCTCTTCTTCATTCACTGAACTACAAACTACAGTAGCTGAGTTCTTTTATACAGAAGAGTAAAGTTAAAACTACGTCGTTTTTGAGCTTTACATTATATGAGTTGAAACTACACCGTTTGATGATTCTCCAACTCTCATATTATAATATGAAGATTATTGATGAAAATGGTGAAAAGATGCAAGCAAAGAAAACAGAGAAAACACATGATATCAAGAAAAGCTGAAAAAGATGAAAAGTGTGTATTTTCTATATGAAGTTAGTTACATGTCAGTACAACTGTTATTATATAACAGATCAAAACGCACCGTATTAAGAAACATTTTAATTCTTACAAATGCACCCCCATTCTATTATACTTAATATTCTCTCTTAAACTGAGCTCTCTCAATATCCGAAAACATTCCAAACCTAAAACTACACCCTTACTCTACTAAACTCAATATTCCCTCTTAAACTAAGCTCTCTCTCAATCACTAAAAAACTTTTCTACCAAAAAAAAAATTGTACATAAGAACATATCTGCACTGCTACATTCCATAAGAAAGTCTAACAGCAGCTCGTCTCATGCAAATGCAGTAGCTCATGACGAACTGGTTGCTACAAGTAGCTCGTCTCATGCAAATGCAGTAGCTCGTGGTGAACTGGTTGCTACAAGCAGCTCGTCTCATGCAAATGCAGCAGCTTGTAGCGAACTGGAAGCAGATCGTGGCGAACTGGTTGCTACAAGCAGCTCGTCTCATACAAATGCAGCAGCCCGTGACAAACTGGTTGCTACAAGCAGCTCGTCTCATGCAAATGCAGCAGTTCGAACACCCACATTCTTTACGACGTATTTTCACGTCTGCATACTCCATTGCTTTTACTATTGCATATACACGAATATCGTAACTTTCGTCATGTACTAACACCATTTGCTTCAACATAATTACTTGATGATAGTTCCGACACAACATTAAGTTTTTCCTTCTGCATGTTAAATCTAGCAGCAGGCAAAGCTTTGGTGAGCAAGTCTGCTTTTTGATATTCAGAAGCTACATATTGAACATGCAGGACCTTTTTCATAACCAACTCTCTAACAAAGTGCACATCAATCTCAATGTGCTTCGTCCTGACATGGAAAACTGGGTTGGAAAAGAGTGCTCCTGCGCTCATGTTGTCACACCAAATAACTGGCACATTCTGAACGTGAATTCCCAGCTCTTTAAATAGATTCTGAATCCATAACTCAATGGTTGTTTGACTAAGGGATCTATACTCAGCTTCAGTAGATGATAAGGATACAACCTTCTGTTTTCTAGAGGACCACTGTACTAAATTCCCACGAAGAAAGACAACATAGCCACTAGTAGACAACATAGCCACTAGTAGACTTCCTGTTTGTAACATCTCCAGCCCAGTTAGCGTCTGCAAAAACTTCTAAGGTGAGAGATCTGTGTTTGTTAAAAATCAAGCCATGATGAAGAGTGCCATTTACATATCTGAGAATTCGTTTACAGGCTGTCCAGTGTGCTTTTGTAGGCTGTTGCAAGAATTGGCTAAGTTTATTAATTGCAAACGCCAAGTCAGGCCTGGACAATGTTAAATATTGCAAACCACCAATAATACTTCTATACAGAGTAAGATGATCAAACACCTTACTCTCTTCTTTTCCAAGTTTCAAACCAATAGCCATAGGAGTGGTACATGGTTTTGAATCTGCCATACCTGCTTTGACAAGTAAATCCTGAGCATACTTGGTCTGTGTGAGTAGTAATTCAGTATCACTGTGCTGCACTTCAAAACCAAGAAAATATTGTACTTCGCCAAGATTTTTGAGCGAAAATCTGCTATTTAAATCATCTACTAACTGAGATATAAGCAAGTTATCATTCCCTGTGACAAGAATGTCATCCACGTAAACCAGAAAATACATTACCTTAGAGTCACATTTATAGTAGAACAAGCCTACATCGGACATAGAATTTTCAAAACCCCATTCAAGTAATGCAGTCTTCAGTTTATCAAACCATGCACGAGGGGCTTGCTTGAGCCCATACAGGGCCTTATTCAACCGACATACTTGTTGTAACCTCTTTTGCTGAGAAGCATCATAATACCCTTTCGGAGGAACCATAGACACAGTCTCTATTAAGTCTCCGTTCAAGAACACATTGTTCACGTCCAACTGTTGAATTTTCCAATTGTGATGAACAGCCAAGGACATCATTATTCGAATGGTAGCTGCTTGATGACTGGTGAGAAGGTATCAAAGTAATCCAGGTCAGGTGTTTGCTGGAAGCCTTTGGCAACTAGCCTGGCTTTGTATTTCTGTAGGGAGCCATCTGAATTCAACTTTGTTTTAAACACCCATTTGCTTCCAACAATATTCATCCCATCTTCATAAGGAACAAGATCCCATGTGTTGTTCTTTAACAAGGCTTGATACTCAACATCCATAGCTTGCTTCCATTCAGGACTAAGCAAGGCTTCAGTCATAGTTTTCGGTTCTGAGAGAATATTATTCATTGTCAGAAAAGCTCTTGGCCGAAGTGAACCAGTTTTTGACCGAGTTATCATAGGGTGAGTGTTGAGAGCTAAGTCATGAGATCCTAGGTTCGAAAAACAGGGAAGTACAACTTCCAACTAAATTCCTAGATGGTCTAAAGCTAGAGGAGAAGCTAAAAGAGAGGAGCTAGGCAGGCACTCTGTGCATGGATCATTCTGAGAATTTGTATTCATACCAGATAACTCTTGTGCAGACAAAGGTGACAAACAAGAGTGACCAGTAGCCATGGAGATTGGATTATCCACTAGTGCCTGGTGTATAGGTGTATTAGTAGTCATAGGAGGTGGCTTTGATTGACTACGAGATAACAGTGGTGCATGATCAGAAACGCCATTAGTATGGGACGAACTGGCACCTGAGTTCAAAACAGAGTAAAGGTCAGTAGAACCAAAATCAGTATCCTTTGAGACAGATTTTGGAAGAGGCCACGAAGACGCAGGGGAGTTGGTACAACTTTCACTTGAAGAGGTGGAGTTATTTAAAGAAATAGGCTGATTAAAACCAGATTTGAATGGAAAATCAGTATCATGAAACTTCACTTGTTTAACGATATAGACTCTTCCAGTAGAAGAAAGACACAAGTAACCTTTGTGAGAGAGGCTATACCCTAAGAAGGCACATTTATCTGTGTGGTAGGAGAGTTTGTGTTGTTGTAAGGATGAAGATAAGGGTAGCAACTACACCCAAAAACTTTCAGATCAGTGTAATTAGGTTCTTGATGAAACAAGGTGAAATAAGGGGATACAAAATCAAGAGCTGAGTTAGGTAGTATGTTCAACAAATTCGTGGTTGTGCTAAAGGCTGCCCACCAATATTTCAACGGCATGCCAGCATGAGCCAACAACGATAATACGAATTCGGTAATTAATATGTGCTTCCTTTCAGCCCTGCCATTCTGTTGATGTAAATACGGACAGGAATGCTTGAACATAATACCATGTTTATGCAAATAACCAGCAAAAATTCTATACTCTCCACCCCAGTCAGTTTGAAAACACTTTATTTTAGACTCCAATTGTCTTTCTACGAAACAATGAAACTGTACAAAAGCAGTATAAGCCTCAGATTTAAGTTTCAAAGGATAAATCCAAGTAAATCTGCTAAAATCATCAACAAATATGACATAGTATTTATATCCTTCACAAGAGTTTATAGGAGCTGGACCCCATAGATCCGAATGGATTATTTCTAAAGGAGCTTCAGCTCTAGAATCTAACATAGGAAAATGACATTGTTGTAGCTTCCCGTATTGACATGCTTCACAAAAGAAGCTGTTATTACTAGACAGAGAAGCCTTTACATTTAGCTTATTCAAGACAACATGAAGTGTTCTACTATTAGGGTGGCCTAATCTTGCATGCCACAACGTGAGCAAGTCTAAATTTGTATTATGACTAAGACATTTATTTGGAGCTGATATGGTAGTAGGAAAAGTAGTAACAACTGTTGAGTTGGAATGACAATGATTTCCAGAAAACTCCTTTGAGGCAAATGATAACTTCGCAACATCAGGAGCAACAGGACAAGAGATAGACTTCAAGCTTGGATTAACAGGCTTTGTCAACTCAAGTTGATATAAGCCATCCTTTACTATGCCCCGAAGCAATATATCTTTACTGCTTTTGTCCTTTATCAAACAATGATCCCCTTTATCAAACAATGATCATAATGAAATTCAATAATCACATTGTTATCCTTAGTGATTTGTGATATGCTTAGCAAATTTTTTGCAATTTGTGGAACACAAAGAATATTTCTAAGATAAATTAATCTATTGTTATCTAATGAGGATACCATCAGCATACCTGTATGAGTAATGGGAATAGATTCTCCGTTACCAACTTGTACCTTAGAGCCTTTTGGATAGGGAGATTTAAGCACCAGATTTGAGCCATTAGCCACCATATGATTTGATGCACAAGAGTCCATAAACCAGGACTGATCACTAACAGTATGTGGGTGGCTACTGCCTGATACACAGAGCCAACTTGTAGTGATGGATCACCGACAGGATTAGGAGAAGTTTTTGAGCAGCAATAGAGTGAACTGGATAATTCCCTGGATACGAAAATTCAAAAACAACATAGTTATTTGAGCTGGAAGGTACTGAAGCTGAATGATCATGAAAACTAAGAAAGGAAGTGCTCGGAAACTGAATAGGATTTGGTTTGAAGTTGGTTGCCATTAGAGCTTGAGCTGATTCAGTTGATCCTTCATTAGTAAAACTATTAATTGGAGCAGACTGTGGCTGTTGTGGTTGTTGATTGTATGAGGGTTGGTGACTATAAAAGGAGCCATTAAAGCCCTGATATTCCTAATCAAAATGGTGGTAACATTGCAATGCAGGGTGGCCTGTCTTATCACACACTTGCCACACTAGCTTTGGTTTGAAGTATCCTCGGCCTCTACCTCTGCCTCTCATCATGTTACTGTTACCAGAAAAATTCTGAGTATGAACAAATGGTCTGAAATTCAACCCTTGATACCCTTGAAATTCATTGTTTCCAAGCACACCTCGCCCTTGATAACCACTGCTTATAGGAGCACCACTATTCTCTGCAAAATGAGTTAAGTTTGGAATAGAGACACTAGTAGGTAAATAATGTTGCGCACCAGTGTCTGAATTGAGAGAATGTGGGATAGTAGGTGTTGCTTTAGTAGTAGTATTCAGAAATTGTGCCGTAATTGAATTAAGAGCATCACGTTGTCTGGTAGCCAACAAAGCAGATGTTAAATGTTCATGAAAATGCATCATAGAAAAACTTTGACGTTCCAATCTCATCTCATGCTTATGAAGCATAAGCAGTGCTTCTTGAATACTTTTTGTACTACTATTATATGTCAAACTAGCAACAACCGCATCATATTCAGGACCAAGACTATCTAAAATATACAAGAGTAACTCTTCTTCCCCAAGATTTACTCCACTGGCAACTAATTCATCTCCAATCTCCTTCATTTTGAGAACATATTCATTCACACTTAAATCAGTCTTTTTAGTGCTTTGTAACATATTCCGTAAATTTAGTGTTCTAGCTTTGGAAAAAGACTGGAAATGTAACTCTAAAGTATTCCATATTTCATATGAACTCACACATTTTGCTACATGCCTGAACATGGATTCAGATATTAAAGAAAACAACCAACTAACTAAAGATTGATCTAGTCTTTTCCAATTAAAATACTTAGGTTTAGTTTCTTTACTACTTCCTCTGAATCAACAGATTTTTCAACAAGAAACATAGGTGGACAGATACTCTCACCAGTGATGAAGCCATCAAGACCATGAGATACAAGAGCAGGAAAGATCTATGACCTCCAGTAGCCATAATTCTTTTCCAGAAGCTTAACTGAAAGTGTGGGAAGTGAAGGATGAGCAACCAGACCATTTGCGTTTGCATTTCCAGTTTGCTCACCTTCAGATTTCGAAGCAAGATTGTGTAACTCAGGATTGATTTGAGCCATTTTTGACATGTGTCTACAGCTCTGATACCATGAAGATTATTGATGAAAATGGTGAAAAGATACAAGCAAAGAAAACAAAGAAAACACGTGATATCAAGAAAAGCTGAAAAAGATGAAAAGTGTGTGTTTTCTATATGAAGTTAGTTACATGTCAGTACAATTGTTATTATAAAACAGATCAAAACGCACCGCATTAAGAAACATTTTAATTCTTACAAACGCACCCCCACTCTATTATACTTAATATTCTCTCTTAAACTAAACTCTCTCAATATCCGAAAACATTTCAAACCTAACACTACACGCTTACTCTACTATACTCAATATACTAACANGGTGGTCGTCGGCTGGGGGTGTTTGAGGGTGGGTTAGGGGTATTTTTGTTAACTTTTAATGTTTTATTATAGGGGGTATTTTGTAAAAAAACAAACATAAAGGGTATTTTATTAATTTATAAATTCTACATCGTAATACCCGCCCAATTCAACTTTTTTCCCACTTTTTTCAAAAAACTTTTCCCAAAACCCCCAAATTTTGAACCAAACGGAGCCAAAATAACTTCAATCTATCAAATAAGTTATACTCCCATTTTTCTTTTTGGACTGTCAAAACTAAACTTCTTTTTCTTTACTTCCAAGACCTGTATTTCCCTATTGCCCATAACTAATTCAACAACTTACATTTCAAATTTTTTCCTAAATTTCTAACTTTTTATCCACACAAATACATTTCTCTCCCATCTATTAAGCCGACAAGTCTCTTTTTTCTTCAATTTGTCAGGTAATACTAATACATTTTATTTTTTATTCTTTTATTTTAAAATTTTAAGGTTAAATTATAGATTATGATTTAAGAAGATGAAATTGTCATTAGGACCACAAATTTTACCCATCTTTTTATAATGTCCTACATATGCAGCTTTAAGAGCTAAATAATCGTTTCAATGAGGTAAACACTGAATTGCTTATTTGTTTGGTATGTTTATATCCAAATGAATCATTTGTTACTTTTGATAAACAAAAATTGATGTGTCTTGTCAAACTTTATTCGAAAGATTTTTCTAACTTAGACGGTGTAGACGTAAAAATCTACCTGTACGGAAATGAGGGTCTGATCCCGTGAGGTTGAGGCCACTAGCGATCTGCTGTACCTGCACACGTAGAGAAACACACGCGTGAAGCGAACGGGAAACACCAGGGTGGTGTTTGCCATAAACACTCCGACGCTCAAGTCAGCAAGGCTGAAAGGCTTAATATAGTGAGGGCTAGGGAATGAGAAATTACCGGAAGTCTAGTCGGGGACCGTGACTACGGCGAATAAGTGAAACTCTCAAGTAAAGAGTCTCGGATATGAAGGGGTAATGTCGATGTCCCTTGTGAGAGGGTTGGCCTCTGTTTATATAGTGATTGTCTGGTCTCCCAATCCTGGTGGAAGTAGGAGTCCTAGTGTGACTCTGATGTCAACCCTAGAAGAATCAGGGCCGTAACCAGCTGTCTTATCAGCGTCCGGATAGGAAGTTAACTTTGATTAGGAGAATAACTCCGAACAGGAAAGTGATCAGGAACGGGAGGTGAGTTCGTGGGTTCTATACTCGCCCATAGACTTGAGAAATGGGCTGGGATTAGGAGACTCATGCCCACGTGGTTCGGACCGGCTACACATCGTACCGAATGGGCTTAACGCGGTAGGGTCATAAGGATTGGGCTTCGCTGCTTCTTCAGTGTCGCGCCTATTTTCCTATTTGGGCCAAGGACGAATTTTGGCCCTAACAGTTTGCCCCCCACTCTCTGAGTTAAGAGTTTCTTGAGTCAGAGAGTAGGAAATGATCGACGGGTGCTCAGTCTTCCTTCCAGGATGACTGGTTGTTGGCGTAGCTGAGCCTGCAGATGATTGTCCCGAGGTCGTTCGGTATCCACACATGATCCGAAGTAGGCATGATAGGACGGTATGATGAGCCGAAGGGTAAGGGAATCAAGTTCTGGAGCTCACGGGATCGTTCGGTTCACCCGACCGAATGGAGAGGAGAGATCATTCCACGGCCTGGTTGCTTGCTCGGCATGCCGGGTGGAGCGAGGTAGGAATATTGAACTAAAACCATGCTCGGTCGGTATGTGCGGATGACCCAGTGGATGAGGTACGAGGGCCTTGACTATAGGTTTCTAGTTCGTTCGCAACGGAAGGACGAACTGGTGAGGCCTCTTTGTTCTGAAGGGGGCCCAAAACGTGCCGTTCCAAGCTGATCGATCAGTCGGCCGGACCTTCTGGGCAGGAGAGGCATGGGACACCATGATTGCTTCGAATGGTTGAGTCAGTCAGGAGGAACGGGCGATCGAGTGGAACGGATACGTGAGCCTTGACATTTAGCTGTTCGTTCGTCTGTTCTGGAAGGACGGGATGGCAAGCTGATCGACCGGATGGGAAGGGTATACTTGTTCGACCGCGAAGACAGGGCAAACGAGTATGGTTCGTACAGGTTCGCGGTCTCCTAGGTGCCACGGATGTTTGACACGCGTTCGGTGGAGATTGATTCCTCGTTTTCGAGGCGGGAAAACGAAAAGGCGTTCTGGCCACTGCAGTGGAGAGACGCCACGTGTCCGTTTCTGTCAGGCCTCTTCTATATAAAAACTGAGGAATGGTCCGTTCATATTCCATTCGCATTTTTTCTGCAACTTGGTCCTTTCTCTCTCCTTTCCAGTTTTCGTTTTCGCTCCAGTTTTCCTGAGCAGCGATGGTTTCCTTCGTTAGTCTCCGGGACGGCTTTACGGTGAGTACTGTTCCTTTTCAGCTGTTTAGTTTGTGCGTTTGGTTTTGGTTTTGTTTGCGAGAGGGACCGAGATACTGAGTTTTTAGGGAAGAGAGAAATTTTTTTGAAGTTTTTGGGAATTTTGAGGGGGGTTTGAGATGTTCAGGTCACGTATTTTTCACGAAAAAGTTGTGCATTTGGGATTTTCCGGTGGGTTTTGATTGTTTTGGACGGGATTCGTGAAGGCAAAGTCGGGTTTTGTTTGGACTCGTTCGGTCGGTCTTCCTGACCGAACAAGAAGCAGTCTTGACATTTTGAGGGGTTAGGTCGTCCAGGTTGTCCAACCGAGTGGAGGGGTGTGCTAGTGAACCCAAGAGTTGGTCGGTCGTCCTGACCGAACAGGTGGTTGAGTTAGGATTACTGTTCAGGCCGACCAGTCGGTCGCCGGGGGCGATCCAAGGAATACATTGTTATGAGATTCTCCGGGTCAGTCACTTGGGGCGAGCCAAGAAAAACGAGGATCAGGATTTGGGTCGGTCTACCGGGAGGGTCGATCAAGGTGTAGTTTGAGCTTCTCCGGGTCGAGTGGCAAACCTTTCTGATCTTGGTCGGTCGGCGTATCCGATCAAGTGGCTGATCTTCAGCATTTTGGCGGCCTAGGGCGAGTTCCTTCAATCGGTCTATTGGGTAGGGTGATTGAGCCAACATGTCGGGTTCTGAATCGGCGGGTTCGAGCGGGATAGCGGCGAGTTTGGGGGATGAGTATGAGCGCGCCCCGACCATAGTGATGATGCCCGAGGGGGGCGTTCCTGTGGGCGTGCCGAGTGGAGTTAGTATTGCTGCTCCAGGGTCGAGTGAAGCTGGGTCGAGTGGCTTGGGCAGGCATGGGAGGAGTGGGGAAGTCTCCGAAGGGGTTGATAGTCCATCTTCTTCTGGGAGTGGCTCTAAGGAAGAGCCGAGCCAACAGGGCAGCGGGATCCTTACTAGAGATTATTCGCCCGTACTGAAAGATAGTGATGTGTGGCGCATCCGAACCTTGTATCACATCTCGAGCTCTGTTGATATTCGGATGTCGCGGTCGTACGAGCGAGTTGATTGGGAGGCGAAGGGGTGGGTCAGCGTCTACGAGAAGTGGTTTCACGACGGATTGAGGTTGCCTGTGCCTCGTCTTGCCTGGGAGGTGCTGAACCATTTCATGATTGCCTCGTCTCAGCTTATGCCGAATGCTTAGAGATTGCTGATGGCTTTGGAGGACCTTTGCGCTCGGAACCAAGTGAGGTTTGGGTTGCACGAGCTGCTGTATTCCTACTTCTTGAAGGAGAACGACAAAGAGAAGGTCGTTACTTGTTGAACTTGAGGCATGATCGGTCTCACTTGGTGACCGACCTACGGTCCAGCGATAAGAACTGGAAAGACCGCTTCTTCTTCTTGAGGGGTCAGGCCGTCTTCGGGGAGAGGGGCCCGGGCGAGATCCCGATCAGTTGGCGAGCTACTGGTGAGAACTAAGTTATCTCTTTCGTACTTTGATTACTAAAATCTTGATTGTGTTTTTTGTTTGCAGAGCTTGATTTCAATCGGGCTGGTCAGAGTGGGGACGGCTTGGACGTAGTGACCCAGAGGGTGTTAGCCATCCCATTAGAGCAAAGGGACTGGCGAGTAGTGCTAGCAGAATCTAACTTGAGGACCAACATTCTTTGGGCAAGGGTAGAAACGATACAGAGAGGTACTCCCTTCCCCACGCTGAAGCAGACTTGGGATGTGCTCCTAAGTCGATACTGCAACCATGTCATTTTTGGTGAGTCCGAGCTGAACCCACTAACCGTTGGAGAGTTTGCACTTGCAGAATCGCTGATGAAGAAGTTGACTGTCCCGAGCGCCAGCGAGTCCATCGCCCGACGCCGCGAGGCGAGAAGAGAAGGAGAGAGTCGTTGGCTAGGGCGGATGTGAAGGTCGAGGACGTATTGGCGACGTCGCCCAGTCAGCAGCCGCCGAGGTAGCAGCCCTCCGCAGGAGTCGGGTCGTCCTCGGCTACCGTTGTGGATGAGGAGGCCGGGACCATTACTATTACGATTCCGGCTACTACATCGACTTATTCTGATGCGACGTCTATGAGTAAGCTGGCCGACTCTTTCTTGTTCCCGGCGGACGAGGCGCGCCTGAACCAAATGGGTGCGGTCGCTGCCGCTGATTGGGGTGTATCTCGCGCCGTTCAGGTATGGCAGTATTAATTTCATTTTCCCGTTTTTGACTTGTTTTCATTGCTGGGTTTTGTTGTGCAAGTACTCACTAGCAGTCTTCATCTGAGGAAGTCTGTCGTGGCACAGGAGAAACGGATACAGGATGTATCCAGGGCCAACACTGGTTTACGCCAGATGGAGGCTGCGGCCCGGAAGGCTGAGCAGGAGAGTCAGCAGCACCTCAGGGATAGTGAAGCCGAAGTCGAGAGGTTACGGCGCGAGTTGGCCAAAAAGACCGCGGAGATCGAGTCCCTCAGGGAGCAGTGCATCTCCATTGCTGATGACGCTATCATTAAGGCCTGAGGCGAGCTCATGCTGGAGTCCAAGGAAGGGCGGACCTCTCATTGGGATCCGGATGAAGACATTCTGCTCATGCAGGAGTTGCTGGAAGAAGGAATTGGTCATCCGGGGGGGCAGGACGAGGAGCGGGCGCCTGACTTTAGTCAGCCGAGGCAGTCGGGTGTTGGAGACGTGAGTGACCATGTTACGGTGCCGAGCACTAGCGGTGCGGACTGTTAGAGTAGATGCCCTAGAGCCAATCAATTATTGTAGAATTGACTCTTTGTAATAATGTTCATTAATCAATAAAAGGCATTTTATTCTATATCGCGTAAATCATTATTATTGC
>NW_022195132.1:0-12253 GCF_008641045.1 Pistacia vera
ATTTTGGGCCCAATTTCTTTATATTATTTTATATGTATTTCATTATGAGTATGTGAGTAGAAAGTGGCTATTACATGTTACATATAAAAATTGTTATTATAACATTTTAACACCAAGTGTTACCATAAATAGTCTACACTAACACTTTAAAGAAAAGTGCTACTGTCCAGTGCTACCGTATACCATTTTTGTTGTAGTGCTTGTTGATTCAGGAACTCAAGGAGAGTTTTGTCATTATATTCCATGGCATTATTTGAACGAAAAACATTAATGATACAAGAAAATTGAGTTTGTACCATTTTGTGAATAGTTTGGTAAACATGAACAAGCTCAGATCAATGCTGTAACAAGTATAGCCATGCATAACGAGAATAGTCATCAACAAAGATAACAAAATAACGAGATCACCCCTTAGTAGGAGTGGGTCCAGGACCCCAAATATCAGAGTGAATCAAATCAAAAGTGTAACAACTGCTGTAAACTAGTGCAATGCATGCATAATAATAATAGAAAATGGGCCCAAAACTTTTCTTTTTATTATATGTAATAAGCCTTTTATACACAAAAAGCATCATTTACAAAAAGCCATTTACAAAGACAAAAACAGGGGAAACAGTGTAGCTATTACTCCTCGCTTGTCGATGCCCCTCTGACTACATCATCACCTAGATCTTGCATCCACAAAGGAAAATAACGGGGTGAGCACAAAATAATGCTCAGTAAGTAAACCCTCTATCTGTCTATCCCTGTATATATTTCTCCTAATTCTTTCCTCACACTTTCTATTGTTTTCTACTAAACGTCATGGCCTTATCTTACCGAAGGTACGGCCGGATGGTGTTCACACAGCACCATCTCACTCTTCATGACTGTCGGGTGGAGTTCACACAGTACCAACCCGTTCTTAGTGACTACCGAGTGGGGATCACGAAGCACCTACCCGGTTTTCATAACTATCGGGTAGAGACCACAAAGCACCTACCCGTTCCTCATGACTTTCGGGTGACGATCACAAAGCATCAACCCGTTTCTAATAACTGTTGGGTGATGATCAGAAAGCATCAACCCGATTCTCATAACTGTTGGGTGATGATCACAAAGCATCAACCCATTTCTAATAACGGTCGGGTAATGGTCACAAAGCATCAACCCATTTCTAATACTCTTCTCATTCACCCTACTCTAGCACTTCTCATTCTCTCTACCCTTAGAGTAGTTGCATCCACAAGGTTCTCTACTCATAGAGCAAGTGCATACACAAAGTTTCCTACTCTTTCTTAAGTCACTTCTCAATGGACAATTAATGCCTATGGATGGTTCATCTCCACTAATGCACTTATGAAATGCCAACATGCAATGTTGCAAGAATTAAGGTTCACTACTCATACTCAAACCTCTATTAGGCATTTCATCAAACAACTCAAGTGCATAATAAAACTCTACTATAACAATAATTCTAAGTCTTTCTCTAACCATCCAAAATGGGGAGAAACCCCCTCACATAGCCATAAATCCTGCCAAAGAAAGACACTTCCAAAAAGGATTCCTCAATATCCTTCAATTCCATCTCAAACTACCTTTCCAACCCACATCTCACTTCTTATATTTGAAATGTATAAACAATCACAAAGCACTAGAAATCTCCATTTAAGACTCAATAACATGGCATATAACATGTATACAACATACATACATAATTGCTATCAAAACCCTAATCAAGAAAATTCGCAAATCTCAACTTGGGTTGGGATTTACTTACCTTGTTATGGAGAGATTTCACTAGCTCTTCCTTACACTTGGTTTGCTTGACTTTTTCTCTACTCTTAAACAAATGAACAAAAACCCTCAATAATCAAATATATTCAAAAACTCACAAAGCTTCACAACCAAAGCAAGAATCCTTACCTTAGGATGCCTTAGATTGATTTTCTACCCCAAATCACTCCAAAAGCCCTCTAAAAATCCTTGAACAAAAGAAAGAGAATTTGAGAGGAAGTAAGAAAGGAGAGTGGCGATGGAGAAGAAGAATGAAGGGTTTGCAATGACTTAATTCCTTTTAATGAAATTTATGCACAAGCATTCCCATTTTGCCCTTACTCTTCCTTAGGAATTCCATCTATATCCTTTGATTCATTACAAACACACCCCCATATCAACATATTCTCCTTGAAAATTCCTTAAATTTTACTCCCCACTTTTCTTACTAATTAGGGGTAGAATGGTCAAATTGCCCTTAGGAAAGAATATATCTAAACCTTAACAAACATTTTGGTCGGCCTGTCACCGCGGCAAAGAATATTATGTCGCCGCGGCGAAACTGTCCAGTAGTTCCCCATGGCTTCAACACCTCTTCGCCGCAGCGAAGATTCTTTTTCGCCCCAGCAAAGCCTAGAGCACTGAGCTTCTTCTATTTCAACCAATTTCAGGACAAGTATTCAACATATCACTCAATCAACGGTCAACCAAACAATAATACTAATAAACCAACCCAAATAAGAGCAAAAGAAGAAACATTAGCTACGTACCTTAAGTTGGGCGTTACAAAAAGGTGCAGTAAAAAAAGAATCACTTATATTAAAAGATAAATGAGTTTGTTTGCCAAGTTGACATGAAACACAATGAAAAGACTAAAAACCTATAAAACCTAGGAGACTTTGGGAGGTCAAAAGACGAACACGAGGTATAAAGGCATGACCCAGCTGAGAATGCAATAATTGGGAAGAGGTGGCAGGAGCAACAATGGAGCGAGACAGATGGGATGGAAGCTACAAAGAAGTGAGCTCGAATAGACGTCTAATCTTATGGCCTGTCCCAATGAGTTGACCCATCTGTGGATCTTGCACATCAACACCAGCATTAGAAAAGGTAAGTTGAAGACCTAATTCACAAAGTTGACCAACTGAAAGGAGATTTAAGGATAACTTGGGAATAAGATAGGTGTTGTCAACAGATAAGATAGGGGAGGAAATAGACCCAATTTGACTAACAAATAAATGAGAACCATCAACAGTATATATGATAGGATTGGGTGACAAAGTAGATTTTTGTGAAAAAATGGTGGAATCAGACGTCATGTGATTACAACATGCAAAATAAAAAAACCAAGGAGATGTACCTGAGGTGAAAGACAAAGCACTAGAAGACTGAGATAAAACCTAATGAATTAATGCCTCAATATCAGTAGCAGTGAGAGTATTGGACATTAAAGAAGGCTCAGCAACAGACTCAAGAGTAGAAGGAGCAGTTAAAGCCACAGCAGCAGCTTACAACAAAGGGGCCCGAGACTGATTTTTGTTCTACAATTTTTGACATTTCATAACAGAGTGACCTAGATGTTTGCAATATTTATAGAAGTCAATCTTTGAGGACTGAGAAGGGAAATGGCCTGAGGCTAGAGAAGATCCAAAGGTAGTCTGAGGGATGGCAACAATAACTGAATCTGGAGTTTGCATCTTTATGGTTGAATGATGATTTTCTTCGAAAATAAGTTCAACAACTGCAGTCTCAAGAGTGGGAAGAGGTGTGTGATGCAAAAGAGAGGCCCAAGTAGATTCAAAATCCTCAAGAAGTGCCATCATAAAATGCATAAACTTACGACAATCATGGTAGGTTGCAAACCACACAATGTCATCAGAACATTTGAGTTGAGGATTTGCAGCAAACAACTGTTCCTAAAGATTATCAACTTGAGAATAGAAATCAGTAATGGACTGACCTGATTCTTGATGCATCTGATAAAGCTTAGTCTCAAGCTAGAACTACAACGAAGCATCATGAGTGCAGTTGTATTATTTAGAAAGAAAATCCCAAACAGCTTAAGCATTACCAACCTTGGGAAGCAGGCTATGGATGGATGGAATAGAAGTATTGATGAACCAAGACAATATTTTATAATGAGTACTATGCCAATCTTTAAGCCGACATGCAAACTTATAAAGAATCTCGCCATCTTGTTGCTTGGGGGTAAGAATATCACTTGAAACATAACGCCACAATTTTCGTCCTCTAAGAAATACTTCCATATTTTGAGCCCACATATTATAATTTGAGCCATCTAAAATGTTATCAATAGGACGAACAATAGTATTAAGATTGGGAGAGGAGTGATACATACTGTTTTTTTTTTTTTTTTTTTTGGTGGTCAACGAGTCAACGGGTGGACTTGGGCTAGACTTTGAACCGAATGGGCTGATTTATAAAAGAAAGAAAAATGGGTTGGGAAGGCTTACTTGGATTGGGCTTGAAGTTGGGTTTGAAGTTGGCTGTAACAGGCTTGATATTTATGTTGGAGATGTGCGGCGTGTGGTCAGACATATAGAATATTTAGGAGGCAAGTGGGGGCACGTGCGAAAGTGTATCGGGAAAATCTTGACACAGAAACACCGATAAAATTCTCAAGACTCCGTTTATGATCAAAATTGATTAAAAAAAGGGAGCAAAAATTGGATGTAAAACCACGAAAATCCCGCTGTTAGTGTAGGGAAAGCCAAGGTTGGTGTGGAAGGAAACACTAATGAAATGGCTTGCACGGACAAGAAGATCAGAGTAGTTGCTCTGATACCATGTTGAAATAAAAAGGGTTTTGAGGAATCATATGATTGTATATTTCTGTGTGTCATCAACTATACAAAGGAGACCTCTATATATATTGGAGAAGGCCAAAGTTAATAAGGAAATACACTATAGGGGCGTTTGGATCATATAATGTTTTATTAGAGAAGGGATATTATATTAACGGAATAAAAGATCACTTTGAAGATTACTGAGAATGTTTAGAAAATGTGTTTGGTTGCTTCAAATATATTGGTGAATAATATGTTTGGTTGGAAGGATAAATGGGTGGGTATGTTCTATAGATTACTAAATTTCCCTCCTTTTTAAATATTAATTTAACAGTATTTTTTATTATTATTTTTTAAACAATTTCTTTTAACCCCCTACTTTTCAGATTGAGCAAAAACACCCTAGCAACCAAAAAGTTTTAAACTTAACAAAAACACCCCTACCCACCCCAAGCCACTGTCGGCAACCAGCCACCACTACTGGTAGTGCCATAGATATGGCTGTGAAATGCCGGTCATTTCACTGCCAAAGACCTGGCTGTTTCATGGCCAAATCAGTCGCCGTTTCACGGCCACATGCTTGGTCGTGAAACAGCCATAGATCTGGCTTTTTTCGAGGTCGAAAAAAGCCTCACCGACGCACAGTCGGCCATATACGGCCAGTTGTATGCCATTATGGCGACTTTTGGCAACCTTCGATGGCGATCAACGGTGGTTACCGGTGGTGACTAGTTTTGGGTATAAAGGCATTTCTGTGAATAATGATAATAACAAGGGCAATGTCGTCTAAAAAATTTAAAAAGCGAGGACAAAAGTGTCTGCATGAGTGATTAGGTTTTTTGTACATATTAGCAAATATAAGGTTAATTTGGACCAAATGCTCAACTGTTTAAGGGTAATATGGGAAAAAAAATTGTAATACCAGGGTAAGTTTTAATAACAACGCACCCCCCCCCCCCCCCCCCTCTCTCGATATTAAGATTACTGGAAATTTACCCCCTAAATGCTACTGTTTGTCATAAAATGTTCTGGGAATAATTTTTTACAAACCAATCAAACATCGTCATCTGCTCAATTTAAAAAATATTACCCTCGTTATCTAATATTAACCTAATTCAAACGGCCCTAATATGGAAAGATTCTAACCTAGCATAATTATAGGAAATAATCATATGTTCTAGGGATATTATAAGATACTAATATATATACTAACAATTTCCAAAGGAGAAACTTCTTTTAAATTTCATAGTTGAATAGGAGTTTTTTATAGTCAAATTATAAGGTAATTCCTGGATTGCCATTCTTGGTGGAAGTCACGAGGAAGAAGAGACCAATTTGAAATTTCACCAAGTATAGTAGATTTTTCGGGGGCTGACGCTATTTGTATCCATAAATCTACTGGACTCATACATCTAGTTTTCAAAAGGTTAGGTTATTATAATACAAAGTTTTGATAACGTGAGAGAAAAAAATTAGAAGCTGACGATTTGATAACTTATTTAATAATATATGCACTTAATAAATTAGGATTAACATTAACTTTTGGTAGTCTCCCTCCCTTGTAGCCGGCAGCCTTAGAAAAATATGAACTTTATCTCAAGTATGTCATACTTTAAAGAGTACCAATCTTCAAGTTTGGCGAAAGTATCGTTTAACCCACAAGCTCTAAAAATTTAAATTTAAACCTTAACTTTTATAATAAGTGACATTTTCTTGGCCCCTTTCCGCAAACAAAATATATATTTTGACACATGATATTAGGTTAAAAAAAAAAAAAAACTAAATTATCCTTTTGCCTTTATACATAAACATTAAAGAAAATAAAATTTTAATTTGTGAGAAAATAAACTTATAACAAAATAATAATTTTATTGGTATATTTTATATTTTTGGTGAACATGTATTGGTTTGAATTATAAACTTTATGGAATTGAGAAATGTTAACGTTTATAGAAACACAAAATGCTAGTTTTCCTTTAATTTACAGTTTAGTCTCATTACCCAATATCTTGTATGAAAATATATTTTTTCTTATAAAAAAGTGGGAAATGTCATTTATTCGAAAAGTTTAAGGTACAATTAAAGGCCGACTGACATTCACCTACCCATAGTTTGTCACAATGACAAGTTGGTACTAAGTTCGGGAATGACAAATAGCACTTTCCATCAAGCATTGTTAGTGAATTCCACTTGCTGAAGTGAAGGATAGTGTGGTAATTGCCTATTCAGTCGAGGAAAAAAAAAAACAAAAGGTGGACGTTTCCAGAACCAGAAAATTTTTGGTCGCAGGCGGCAGGGAAATGGTCGGGGAAATCTTACAATCACTCAGCAAGAAACCCAGACTCCAACAGTTAGCTGTTGTGCAGATTAGGAGCTGGATGCAACAAAAGGTCAAACAAGTGGTGGGCGACGATGAAGCAACAAGGTTGGAGCGATGGGGGAGCGGCCAACGACTAGAAGAAAACACCACAACAGCGACACAAACACTTCTAAACAACAACCCACCGATCAAACACCAAAAAACCAACAAAGCACAAAAGAAAAGGTTGCAAAACATGACTGTCTTGTAGCGGCAGATGAGGTCACGGGCGGTAAACGACGAGTGAAGAGGGTTAATGGAGGGATCGGTTTTGAAGAGGAGAGGATGTGGAGTCGAACGGTGGTTACAGGGGTGGTCAAATCCGGCCGGGGATGGAGGAGGATGGTGATGGGAGGTGACATCAACTGAAAAGGTGAAGGAAAAAGGAAAGAAAGCCGGCAAAAATGCCGACGGTGGTGGCTTACTGAAACAAACTGAGACCACAAAAAGAAAAAAAGAACAAAAACCCAGAAATCCAAATTCCAAAAAGTATCAGGAGTTTGAAGAATAGAACCAAAGAGATCTTTAGTGGCAAGAAAATATCTGAATTTATAACGCAACATTCATGGTGTAGAAAGAATTGAGTTGACATTCAATTCACAATCCCAATGATTGTGATTAGTTGTCATGAGTTGTGAAACACTTGAATCCATACCAGGAATTAAAATCCTTTTTGTGTTCCTTGTCAATTATTAATTTTATTTAATTACCTTTGAATCTAATTTATATTTCGTTCAGGCATTTGACCGAACAGTTCCCTGACGCACATGGGATTTTCAAGCTTTTAACTGAAGAAGAAAGGGGTAAAATGATATAATTGCCTTTTATTTGTTTTTAGATTTGCTATTTTATCCTTCTTCAGTTAAACTTAACCAAAAACAAATAAAAGGCAATTATATCATTTTACCCCTTTCTTCTTCAGTTAAACTTAACCAATAAATATTAAGGGAAAGTAGGTGTTTTTCATTTCCAAACTTTTTAGATACCAATTTGTCTTTACGGCAAACTATGGGTGGATACATGTCATTTGGCCTACAATTAAATTGCCACCTCTTGTAACTTGTGGGTGAACATTTTTAGCCAAACTTAAAGGGGTGTGAACCAATAGAAATGAAATTCATGGAACCTTCATTTAGGTCCGCTTGCACTTTCAGTGAACCAATATATATGTTATTGAACAACCTTTCATCTAATTCACCAATAGATTTTAAATTATGGTGCAATAGTTTTCATTTTAAACCAAATGAAAATATTTTCGAAGAAACTGACGACTACTAATTTTAGTTGTTGAATAGAAATTCCTATATCGAGTTTCTGATGATGAGTCCTTCTTCATCAACTGAAACCATGGAAGAGGAACATTGCCGGAAAGAGGATAACATTCTTGTTCAAATCGTGCTCTTCTTTTATTCTTGTTAATTCAACCTATGGAATGTACGGCCCTGGATTTCTTTTTGAGGGAACAACTTTTCTTATCTGCGTAATCTTTGCCTTCACCGGTGCATTTTGTGTGTTGCTGATTGGAGACAAAACCCAGTTGGCAACATTTCATAAAATTTATTCCATAATGTCCATGGCCTCCATGTCACTGGCTTTACTTATTTTCTTCTTTGACCTTTTGCTTTACATAGCCTCCTTTGGCACAACTGAATCCAATTAAGGTAGCTACCTTTTCATTTAATATCTCTCTTTGCTATCTTTCTTTTCAAATTTAAATTGTTACGTATTTTTCATGTAAAGTCTTCAGTAAGTTCTTGTTAGTTATAAAATGAAACCACTCTTGTTATTGTAATTGTCCTGTACTTGTCTAATGAGATGGTGTAATATTTCCCCTGTATTTGTATTTGCAAAAAGCGAATATATATTTATTTACTTGTTGCTTAAATTATGTCAAACGTTCAAGTTTCTGTTTGTTCCTACTCGTTAATAAAATTAAACCGGCTTGTCTTGTTCTAATGGTCCTGTACCTTCTACTGAGACATCATATATCCTTTGTTTTTGTATTGTAATCGGATGAAGTAATGTTTCCTCTATTTTGTTTTTGTATTTTTAGTAAAATCATTTTTCTCTTCAATTTTCAGCTCATCATCTCCAAATGTCCCAAATTCTTAGAGAATGCTCCCACCTCCATCATCACAGGTACCACTTCTGATGCGTGTATGCAACACCTAATTTTACCTCCCTAAATTGTAATGCAAAGTCGTATAGTAGTAAAGAGCAAGTAAGGGTTTTTCCCATAGAGGATTTGTGAACTTAATTAATTATCTACTTCTAACGGGGTTTGTCACGAATTATAAAACCAACAAAAACTTAAAAAAAAAAAAAAAAAATCTCAAAGCAAACAATGTAAATCAAACACTAATATCGAAACAGAAATCAATGAGAGAAACGAGATTGAAGTTTATTCACCACCACTAGACAATAATTGCATAAATAAGTATTCTTTAACTTTCTACCCTCTTGATCACATCACTTAGAAAATACCAAAACGTTGATAAGTCCCATCTCTTCTTACTGAGTCGTTGGATTAGACGCAGTCATAACCTAATTCCCTATTTATTAAATAACCTAGGATACAATCTCTAGATTCAAAGTAAACATTAAGTTGCGAGAGACCTACTGAATCAAGGCTAAACTCATATGGTCGGTTTAGTTATCTTGAGTAATTACCCCCCATGTATGCAGGCATACACTTTACCACTAGTTATTTAGGTTAATAAAGCGATTTCGTACTAAACAACCTAAATTGCATTAATAAATTAATCCTAACTATTTAATTGCGCACTTAAACAATTAAGACAATCTATCTAAACCCTATTCACAGAGAAATAATCACATAATAACCAAGAGGGATCAAAAGGTAAATAGATGCAGATTTTATTAATTTCAAGACATGTCTAGGGCTTTGAAATCACCCTCAATCACAAAAGAATTAGTTACCTATGGAGAAGAATAAAAACATAATCATATTAATGAATAAAAAAATAATAACAAGAGATAAGAAAAACTTAGGAAATCTTGGGTAGAACAATGGAGTTGATGATGATCTTCCCCAATTCTTTTGTCCAAGCCTCTTTCAATCTCTCTTAATCTCTACATTATTGAGTACTTTTGTTCTCTACAAAGATCCCACAAAATAATGCTAAAAGACTTCTATTTATATCCCAAAAGGGTTGGGTTTTTTTTTTTTTCCTTAATTCTATTTAGTTTAGGAATCTTAAATCCCACTTTCCTAGTAAAACACAGAATTTAAAAACCCAGCTGTTGTGACTGTGCCTCGACACTATGTTGCAGCATAGCTGATTTTGGACTAAGTGTGCTATAGCATAGTGCTACGGCATGGTTGGTTCTGGTCTTGCTGTGCTGCAGCATAGTGTCCAATTCCTCTCCTGACCTTGCATCATTCTTCACCACTCTAAAGATGGTGATTTCTGAGCATGATAACAATGAAATATAGAAAAGTGTTAAACATATGAAATTTAGCCTTTAAATCAGCTTTTCAACGGTTTAAGAATAATCTCAATACAATATCTGCAGCTCAAGTTATTGTTGAAACACCAAGGCATGTTCAAAATTGGAGCGTTTTCCAGGATTTTCACTTCAACTTCAAATCGCCATAACTTATTCAATTCAACTCTGATTCTTGATCCGTTTGTTTCCAATCTTCACAAATTCTCTCGCCAACATCATCTCTCATCCAAATATTATTTTTAAGCTTTATTCCCAGAAAACACAACAAAAATACCCATGATCCTGAAAAGTGCATTTATTAAACAATCATGTCCACAAACGATACCTATAAACCACTAAGTATAGGTGTATTTTCAAGCACTTATCATCTTCCTCATCTATTGACTCAGAGATACAAACAATTGTTATTGCCTATCAGAATTACAACCAGTTTCTCCCCCAACGGAAAAATATCATCATGACATTTTGCTTTACATAAGCACGTGAAAAAGCTCTGTGTATTTTCAAGCACTTGTTTTCCCTTTTGACAATATTATTCCTTGTTGATATTCTGATTTATTCTTTTACTCTTGTCCACTGTTTATTTTCTGTGTAAAAAAGGAATATTATTTTTGTCTGTGGTCCCAAAATTTATTGTGCAAAAAGAAAAACACAAAAGTTAATATTTAACTTTTTTGTCCCCCAACCCTTGACGTGTTGATCCCTTTATATTCATTCATTTCTGCTTTTATTCTTCAAGGAACCTGATTACATTGATTAGTGAATTTGCGTCTTCTGGACGTGGTCCCATTGATTAGGCTTGATGTCGGACCATGTAAAAATAAGCGTGTTCTTTACTTGATTTGATATATGTTTTAATTAAGTTTTTCACAAATCATTTGCACTAAATTGAACAAGCAACCATTCCGCATAAGTTTTAAACACTTGGTAACCCTTTAAAACTTTCAATATATACACCCACGGAGGTCTATTTATTGAGATATACCACAATCTAGCTTTAGACCTATCTCATTAATACACCTTATACGTTGGCATTAGATTTGAATGGAAAATTTTAGGTAATACCTTCAGTTATGGGTTTTATACAAGCCTAATACGATTTGAGTAAATCTTGGAACTAGTGCAGGCGATGGGGACTAACCAATTCAAATGTATCACTTTTTTTTCAAGAGAGAGCTATTGTGAATGGTGAGTTTTTGCAAGATCAAGAATAAAGATTTAGGTTTCAATTCTTGTGGCCATCATCGTTGTCTTCATCATTGCAATTCCATCCTCAAGTGTCACCTAGGCTCTGTATGCAATCTTCTTGTTAATTGTTGTGATTTCCAGATACTACTTTTAATTACTTGTTGCTTAAATCATATTTCACAATCAAGGTTGTGTAATCTCCCTTTAGTAAAAATAAGGAGACCACACTGAAAGTAATTCTTATTAATAATTATAGGTTTGTGTTTCAAGATTGTAGTTTGTTCTATTGGGGTTTGATTTCTTTTAGTTCTGTGCTAATAAAAATCTATATAAATCTCTCTTATTAATAAAAATTTATTAATTGTTTGATTAAATAGATTTAAAATAGCTTTTTAGTTTAAATTCCCTATAATTCAAGTCAAATTTATAATAATTTGAAATTTCAATAATTTAAATAAAGTCAAAAAGAGTTTATGGTTCAAAATTTGAACTTCTCTCATTAGTTGTAAAATACCTTATTAACTACTCTTGAGATGGAAAAGAATCAAAAGCACTTAAAGTTCTCAAACAAGCTCTTTTGCTAGTGAAAAATCCAATAAATAGACTCTAAGACTGTAATATAACCTCAAGGGGTTGGCTCCCTTCCTTAAGTTCCTAGGTTCAAACTTTGGGG